>NC_051160.1:16120640-16408139 GCF_013339745.2 Dermacentor silvarum | reverse complement strand
GGTGAAGTGCACCAGGTGTGTGCAAATGACCACAAATGGTCGGGCTGATTCGGTGACAATTCACTACCCCACTACGAGCAGCACAGGTTAGAGAGTTGAATGTGCTCATCCTTGACCTCAAGCCAACACGCTGAGGCAGCACAGCAAGGTAGTATTGATTACAGCACATCGTTGTTCGAGCGCTGTCATTAAAAGCTACATCAAGCGAGCAGCGCACGAGCTCGCGCTGCAGCGTGATTCGCACGTACGTACGTT
Organism: Dermacentor silvarum; assembly: GCF_013339745.2. Lineage (NCBI taxonomy): Eukaryota > Metazoa > Arthropoda > Arachnida > Ixodida > Ixodidae > Dermacentor > Dermacentor silvarum. The sequence continues at coordinate 16,407,884 of NC_051160.1, read as the reverse complement.
ACTGCGAAATTATATGCATTGCATCAGTTATATATAATTATCAATTGCTAGAGGGACACATGGCCGCTACTACAGCGCAGGCATAATTACTTGTCTAGCGGCATGCAGTCAAGAAAGATTGCAGGAGGCCCGCCGTTTCGCGGCATGTCGAAAGACCGCTGCCGTCGCGGCGCGTACGATCGTGCGCTCGAGCAGTTCGTACACCGCGGCATGCTGAAAGACCGCTGCCGTCGCGGCGCGTACCGTCGTGCGCTCGAGCAGTTCCGTACACATGTCTGCTTATCGCTGCTGTGAATTCATTTATAGAAAGCATTTCCTCGCGTTTGTGCGCCTGAATCTAGCAGCGTGCAAACCTTACCTAAGTTCAACTTCACACGTGCGTGACTCGCTTCACTTGCGATTGACACCGCGCTAAAACTTCGCCGCTTATTTCTTGAACGGCGTACACGTATTCGGCGTTGCATAATTTCTTGCCTTTACGCAGCATGCCACCCATGGAAAAATCTTCGGCGCCCGATATTCGCTGCAACCCGTGGTACAACACAACCGAAAGTGGCGGGTCCATATTGTAAACGTGCTTCCCGAAGCAGACGACCGAGCTTGGTACTACCCAGTTTCGGATTGAGGGCGCTTTTTAGCACCATTTTTGCAGCGCCCCCTGGGCAAGGCAAGAGCCCCATCAAGCGGCTCCGCCGCAGCGTCAGACTTGGCTACTGCGCAACGGAGGCGCACAGCTGGGCACACGCCAGTGCGTCTGCCGCGGCTATGACGTCACTCCTCTGGAATGCGCAGATCGGCGAGGCGCGCCAGCTGTGTGACGTCACTGCTCCTCGCGCATGCGCAGCACGGCTCTCCAGGAGCCACGCGGAACTGCTCAACCTCTGCCAGTGTAGCTCACGTTACTATAATTCTGATGTATTACGTTCCAAAACAACAATCTGAATATGAGGCGCGCACAGTGACCCCGGGGGACTCCGGGATTAATTTTGACCAGCCGGGGTTCCTTAACGTGCACCTAAATCTAAGAAGACGAACGTTTCTGCATTCTGCCCCCATAGGAATGCGGCCGGGGTCGAAACTGCGATTTCGAGCTCAGCCGCGCAACGTCATCTACTGAACTATCGCGGCGGGTAAGATTTCGTTGTGGCGCTGATACGCATATCTGAGGCCGCATTATCGATAGACCGAGTTCAGTGCGTTGCCTAGGTAAAACCAATGGAAGACCACGTGACGAACGGAACGGCGCGCCTCCGATTCGAGTACTGAGTTTTCAGTTTGCACAGATCTCGATTGCATTGATATATAGTAGGGCTGTCCCTTCAGAGTCTGTTTCATGAAAGAGTGAAAGTACCTCCGTAAGCGACTGCTCGAGTACGTTGTTGCTAATGTTTCAAACCGTCTAGTTACTATTTTTCTCCATTTTCAACACACTAAATCTATTTATATCCTTAAGGGGCTCTTAAGGGTGCAAACTTATCTATAAATCAACACCCGTATGGTGTAATGGTGCGAGTGTGAGTTGCAGAAACAGATCGGTTTACAGTTAACCTAAAGCTGCCGTTAAAAAAAGAGGAAAATAGTTTGCACAAAGGAATCGATGTCGGTGGTTTTCCATCCCCCCTCCTTTTTTTTTTTTTTTTGTTCCAAGTTACCTTTACACATTCGAAGCTATTCTTGAATTATATAAGGCGGTGCCACCTATATAATTCAAATATATATAGCTGACGTTAACCAAGTTGTTGAAAGAAAAAAAAAGATTTAACAAACATGGTGAAGATACGACTTTAAAACCTATGGTGTTCGGTATTGATATTGGGAGGGAAGCTGTGCTCGCGACGTACTGACCAGTGCAACGAGACCCAGGTTGTACCAGACGTCAGCGAGCAGCTGGTCCTCAGCCAGCGCCAGCGCCCGGTCGAAGCAAGTGAGCGCCATGTCGTATTGCTGCGCGTAGAAGCAGCATAGAGCCAGGTTGTTGTACAGCTCGGCCGTCGGCATGCCCAGCTGCAGCAGGCGTCTGCATGTTTCAGAAAGGGCGCCATAATGGCAAGACTGCGCAGAGCCAAGACTGCACTGTGCGTCTTGGCACAATGCAGTCGCTGCAGCACCGCGACAGCATATAGTCGTGTACTGCGTCGCAGGCACCGGCTGTGTAATGCTACTTAGCAAAATATTGGCGGCACATCCATGGATCCGTTCGAGGTGATTGGCGACGTTAATACGATTAGCATCTATTTCTTATGATTGGTGTGTAATTGGTGATGGTATGCTTTATATGGTTATGCTCGGATTGTTATGGTGATTATTGTGATGATTCTGGAAAAAAAAAAAGCCCAGCGCGACTACCCTTTTTCGTGTTTCGTGGGCTTTGAGGCTTGGAAAAAAGTTTTTATGTAGCACGTATTGAGCGAACGAAAAGGACAAAGGCACTTCTCGAAAGTGTTCTTGAAGGTGTGAAATTGCGCAGTAATCACGTAGAAGACAATGAAAGATGTATTATGGACAATGCATTCTATAATTCACTGTTGTAGTATCTTTATGAAACGGGCCTGCATGCTTATATTTAACTCCATTATGATGTTATGCCGCGTGGCAACCCAAGCGATAAAAAAAAGCTGGGTCGGGAATTTTTCAGGTTGGTCTACAATTGTCTCATTGACACCGGCCTTGTTCTAAATATGTTTGAGAAGTTGAATAATTAATAACTAATTTATCTAAATGGCGAAAAAAGCTTAAAACACCTCCCCTATACCGGGAACGGGGGTGCAGGTGAAGCTTGTCCAACCCTAGGGGAGGTGTTTAGTTTTTAAGCGTTTGAGACAGATTAAAGGGGCATCGCTGTTGGTGGATGATAAACGGTGGATTCGCCCGGCGAGCTCGCGCACGTTCACGGGCCCGCTCCCGTTCTTTGAAGGCTGCCTCCTCTTCGGCGGAGCGGACCAAGCGCGGCCTAACCATAGCGCAGCTGGCCTTGAACTGGCGCGAAACTGCGCGCGCAGACAATACCACCTAGGTGGCTAGAGCCAGTGGGGCCCTGGAATAGGGGCTTCACCCGCAAAAACCTCAGTCTGCTATTTCAATAAAATGTTTATTCCTCCTCCTCCTAGGTGGCGTTGGCGCGGAGCGAGCGAACCCTCCTTTCCCTTCGCCGGAGGGAGGGAGTGCTTGTGTTTGGCTGGGAGAGTGGCTTGATCCGGCGCGCCACTAGCGGGAGCGCAAGGTTTCCGGCGCGCCAGCTGTGGTTGAGGAGGGTTTCCGTCCGCCAGCTGCGGGTGAGGAGGTTTTTCGCGTACGACGACAGCCACACCGACGACACGAGTCAGGCAATACAAGCTTTTTCTTTTTCTGGCGGGGGGGGGGGGGGGGGGGGGTGCACTCACTTGGCCGGGGAAGGGAAGGGAAGGGGTAGAAGGGTTGGGCGGGTGTCATGCTGGTACACGGAAATTCCGGTAGGGAAGGTGCACATTCCCCGTGATCTCATCCCCTCCCTCCTCCCCATCCTGGCTTCGCCCCTACTGTCCTTTATCGCTGGTGGTACGTGTGGTTCTACCCATCGTGGTGGCGTAGTCGCTTTGGCGCTGCTCAGCTAAACCCGAGAGCGCGGGTCATAGGCGCCGACTACGGTGGGGGGGCGCTGGAGGACGCGAGCTACTCCCCCCCTCGGCTCGGAGATTAGTGATGGGGTCAGGGGGCATCATGGCTTCGTTTGTACGGTTTTGGACAAATCGACGGAAGAACTACAGTTGCCTAAATGTTACATACATTTGTCTCGCACCAACAAAGGAGACGGATGACAACACCAAGAGCATTAGGTCCAGTTCACCATCAGGGATTCCGACAGGCAACGGTAGCTTTCCGAACGTCTACTGTGCGAAATCAAATTAACGACCACTTGATAAATGCGGGTGTTTCTTTCGTGCACATTCTCTCCTAAGTCTTCGAACCCTTCCCGAACACCCAAAACAACTATACCCCCCTTTCTCAGCTATGAACTTTAAAAATAATCCCGGCAGAAACTACACATCGTCCTTGCGAATAAAAAAAATGTGTCCGTCCATTGTCTACAAGTCTGTCTGCAACACAACTCACGCCATATCAGTGCACCTCGAGGTAGGTACCGCAGTGAAAAAAGAACGTTGAGCTTTACTTGGCCTATTTGTTCTTTGTATGTACAGACTGCAACAATGTTAGCACGAACAAACGATTGGCGCGCTTTTATATCATCCAGATGGCGCTCAGCTCCTCGGCAGCGTTAAAGCCGGCAGCGCAAAACGGCAGCGGCGCGCAGAGGTGAAGGTGGGGAAAAAAAGGAAGCTGCAGTTGCCGGGAAGCCTGACAAACATTCAGGGATCTTTCAAAGCTATTGCGTTCCACTCTTAAAGGCGAAGCTTAACCTCCAAATTTTAACGGCGAAGCTGTTCTAGCTAACCGTAAAAAGTGCCGCCTGCCGCAAAACCTCGCCGAGCTATGACGTCACTGCATTGCCTAGCAACCACCTCGCGGAAGGGCGTGTGCTTCGCCTCCTCTCCGTGCCGTGCACATGTCGCCTTGACATGGGATCTTAAGGAGAGGGAAGGAGAGCATACGCGCAGCGCGCGCTATGCTCGGGAGAGAGAAAGAGAAAATGAGAGCGAGAGAGAGAGAGAGAAAGAAATTGTAGCAGCATCAACGAGGCAACGCGCAGAGCTGCTGCCGACACCGCCCGCGTTTCCCTGCTTCCCCACGTTCGCGCCGAACGCGCGCGGTGTCCGTGACTGCAGCAAGATCAAGAACGATCCCGCAGCGGCTCGAGGCAGCCGCGAAGAGCTACGACCAAGACCAACAGCTCTGGGCCGTCCAGCAGGTCCTCGGGGCGCTCGAAAGGCAGGGACCCAGCGAGCCGGCAACGGCGAGCGGAGACCCGCGCCGAGTATATAACGGCAACCTTGTAGACAACGTAGGCCCTCGTCGGTGGGTGCGAGTGCCAAACTGCCAGGCACAAATAAAGTTTGCTCGAATACAATCGACCAGCCACGCCGCGGCAAGTGTGGAGACGCACCTTGGCCGTGACGTCACCGGGGAGCTAAAGCTCAGAGCCGCCGCGACGGCGGCAGAACTCTCGTTGACTCTGTGGCGAGTACATGTAGCCTTGACATGGGACGACCAAAGAAGATCCAGACACCCTGAGAAGAAGCCGCTCATCTTGAAGCGCGTCGCGCGGCCAAGCGAGAATCTGCGCGTCGGCGGCGAGCCGATTCGGAATACTGTGCCTAGCAGCACTTGGCATTTCCAAGCAAAACTTAGCCAAGCCCAGAAAAACCTGGAAGGAGCTAGGGCGATCATCATCTCCGCTGTGTACTCCAGCCTTGCACCACTGGTGCAACCTGCCCACGTCTTTTTTTTTTTTTTTTTCCAGCGAAGCTGTTTACGTCTAGCCCCCGTATGAATGAGCCGCATGTGTGCTCCGTAGGGGGGGGGGGGGGGGGGGGGGGAGTATTGGCTAACGTCCGCGTAGTGAACAAAAACGCCCTGTGGCAAGCCAACTTTATCGCGAATGCTCTGCAAAAAGCGGCCGTAACTCTTGTTTTATCAAAACTACCCCCAAAATTATATGAAAATTGGCCGCTAAGACGGCTCTATCATTACGCGGAGTTTCATTTACTTTTCATAATTAGGTAGTTCACACTGAAGTTGTAAAAGTTGTGGAATTCCCGTTTGCTGTCAATACATGGGCTTTTACGGGAGGGAAACGGAGAGCCTCGTGTTTGTCTGCTAGGATAAAACTTTAGTCCTTCCAAGTTTCATTAAGCTAATTAACGAAGAAGTATGCCCAACTGCAAATTACAAACAAACCTGTTTTGCTTCGTGCACTCATTTGGCTCCGCTGTCCAACCACGTTCACACCATGGGTCGGAGGCGAGTTTGGGAGCACAACGACAGCTTCGCTGGCCTTCCACCTTCACAGAGTGGATTGACGTTTGTTAAAAGGACAGTGAACTTCATCACAGTATAATGAGCCAGCTGTATCCAAGCTGTCACCTTCCCTGACCTTAATGTATCCCCTCCCATAAAATCTGCATTTTGCCGCTTCGTTATTACAACCTCTGCCATTTTTTCTCTCTTTTTTTTTGTATCAAGTTTGGTAGTTCGTTTACATTTATGAAAGGCGAGGTGTTAATGATATGTCTTTAGATTTTATATTGTTAGCTTATTGTGTAAACGTTGTACTGCCCAGTGTTACGACACGAAGAGTTTAAAATCTCTTTTTAATTTTAACACGAAAGTGTTTTATGCCGGGGTCCACCAAGACTTCACTGACGTATTTCCGTCACGGAAATACGTCATAGAACATAATACAAAGAAAGAAACCAGAAGAAAAAGTTCCACAAACATGCAAAATTTGGAAATCGAACCCACGACCTCTCGGTCCGCGACGATAGATCGCCGAGCGTTTAACCCATTGCGCCACAAACGCATTTGCAGAGAGCTACACAGACGCGCCTTATATATCTAACACTCCTCCGTGTACCCGCGCTCTTGCTCGGGGCGGTGCCGCCGCCTACGAGCAGAAAAGAGAAGTACTGCATTATGACACTAACGCGCACCGACAGTGAACGCTTCGGTGGTCTCAGCACTACGACGCCTCGATGCCAGCATTCGAAGGGACGCTGGCATCAAGAAGCACTACCAACGCCACTTAGGTGGCGTTCACCGTACTCAGCACAGCGGATTTGAATGAATTAGCTTATTGTGGAAGTGTTTGCATTGTCCAATGGTTCTTACAAACGAAGGATTTGTAATCATTTTGTAATATTTTAATTGTTAGCTTGTTGAGGAAATGTTCGTGTTGCCCAGTGTTTTCTCTCACTTTGACTAAGGGCGTTATGAATGTCTACCCAAGCGTTTACGCGTTTTTCTGTTTCCTTTTTAATTAACTTTTTAGTGGTATCTTGAGAACCACGCGGTCATCCGTTTTAGCATATTCGCTCGACTTTAGGAACAAGTAAAACTGCACGTTTAGATATATTGCCCCTCCGCCTGTGTATGTATCTTGCCACGAAGTATGCGGGGGGGGGGGGGGGGGGGGGTCATGCATTTCGTCGGACACTTTGAAAATTAACATCTCGAAACTGGTTCAGTCCTCAGAATTCGTTCCAAGTGGATACGATACGCCTTGCGAACTCAGCGGCTATAAATTCGTAGATTGAAAGATGTGCCGTAAAATAATTAATCAAAAAGTTAATTAGCGTAATTATGTCAATTACTCAATTAGACGTTTTCATTTCTCGTGGAAGTAATGGCCGCATCATCAGGTAGTTTAGATCAATGGTTATATTTGTGCTATCTGCCACAGGCAATTTTTAAAAATTTGGTGCAGCTAAAATGAAACACCCTGTAGAATGGTACAGCTTAGACTGAAAAGACCAAAAGTATATCGTTCATAGTTGTCTTGAGACTGCTCTGGCTATTTCTGAAGCGCAATTAGTGAGCTAATTAGTTTTGTTTAATTATGCAAAACTTTAGGTAAATGTTCGTTCTGAAGCATGAGTCGTACTTTAAAAGTTGTAGAGCGTGCTTAGAAACACCAAATGAAGTTGTTTAATTCCTTGACGTTATATTTTACGTGGTTCTATTTTCCGGGCTCTGAAGAATGCCCGCGAACTATTTAAAAATAAAAACGTAACGGCGTTCTGGCTCGTCTGGATAGCAACAGTTTATATCCGTTTGGTTAAAGGTAAGCAGCAGCGAAATGTTGCATCCCGTAAAAATATTTCTAGCGATACCATATAGCTATAACACAGAAGGCTCAGTCTAAAATCGTCGGCGTAAAATGCGAAGTGGTTTCTCAAACAACTCGCAAGAATCCACGTTTTTGACTCCGAAACTATAAAAGGTACCACCAGTACGGCTCGCCGCAGTGACCCGCAACCTAAACTCCTCCTATTCCTGACTCGGACCGAGGTTCCTGATCGTTTCATATACGAGCACATGTTACGCATAGCGTACGCTGCAAATCGAGACGATTTCATGTACTTCAACATCAAAAAAGAAAGAAAGAAGAGAAGGACAGCTTCAAGCACCACGTGCGATCCTAGGATTGACGTCACATCTGCCTCACCGTGCAGCTGCGCAGCACAACGCTAGCGGTGCCTGTGAACGGCGAAATAACAGAGTTCAATAATTCACAGGGTCTTTTATGTCATCCCTAAGACGACTTGAAGGCGAAAGCCCGAGTGCCGATGCATTAAAGACGGACACATGACGTACTTTGTTTCACAATCTCTGTTTTCACATTCTCTCATGCCTCTTAAGTCGCTTAGCCTCCTAAATCGCTTAGTCATCCCCATCAATTCGCTTAGTGTACGTCGATTATTCGTCCCTCTAAAGTTAATTCCAAGGGTCGAAGGTTTCACTCCCAGCCAAGGTCCTGCGTTCGAGTGCCTTAATTAACTCCATCTTAATTAACTGTGCCTTAATTAACTTCGCCTTCATTAACACCAAAGTTCGTGGATTCGACTTCCACCAAAGGTCGAGGGTTCGTAGCCTTTTCGTACATTTCGTGTCGTCGACGCGTTTTCTCTCAAGGTCGACTGACTGATGAGACATATTAAAGGCGTTCGCCCTAATAATGCGATTCGAGTTACTGGTTCATTCGCCTTTGCCCTGCCATTTGCTAGCCTCTTTGTTAACTCAATGCATATGTAGATCGAGCGACTGCCATGGAATGGCGGCTTGGCAGGGTTCGAAGCCCGGACCGAGATTAACTTTTCTTCCGTTGCGAAGTTTTATTTCTGAGGAAACTGTACGAGTTGATTCAGCTTCATTTAGGTTGGTTGGGCGTAGTTCACATTCTGGAAGAACAACGCTTAGACAAAAAAAAAAGAGAAAAAAAAAGACCGCCCAAGCACTCCGTACAGATGGTTAACCAGCGAAGCTGAAACGTGCGGTCCCGGTGTTTAGCAGTGGGTTAATCCCGACGCTGTATTGAAGCGTTTCTCAATTATTGGTTACATGTTTGTGTTTCCAGTGGAACGCAAGCGCCAATGGCGGGCGGATGCTGCTAACCACGGCGCTGAGCTAACTCAAGATATCGAATGCATGCGACAACGGCGAGCCGAGGAGCCGGCGTTGCGGGCAGAGCAGGTACGACGCAGAGAACGACGTCACTAACGGCGCTGCCAATGGCGCGCGCGCGCTTGGTTGCGACGTAGAGAGCGACGTAACTGGCGGCGCAGCCAATGGAGATGTTTATCGAAACATGGGACGAATGGTTTTAAGTGCGAATGCACTTCTTATACCCGTGCCACACGGGCACGGAAAATGGCATTTAGTAGCTAAGGCCTTAAGATTTAATGTCATTCGCGCGGTGCCACACGCGCAGTTCAAATGGCATTCGCGTTAATGTCATTCGTACCTGAAGGCCTTCGCCAGAACTCATTCGACTGAGAAATGCGTACTCTCGACGCCATAGCTTGCTCAGTGCGGTTTACTTAAATTATTTGAAACGGCATCCTATTCAGCTGGAAACAAATTTTCCAGGTGTTTAAGCCATACAGGACACCTAAACCAGCGCATTGGGTCTTATGTAATGCAATAAAAACAACAACATTAGAAGAAGTGCTGGTGCATTAGAAGAAGACAGCACCAAACTACACGTCGGCACCGTAGTATGCTTATTTCTACGTTTCACTAAATTTGAAGGTAGATTAAAATTGTAAGTCCATGTTTATCTTTTTTATTATTGCTCTAAAATTGCTCCCTTCAGAAGACGCTGCTATCGACATCATCGGGTCAAATGTCATTAAGTTTGTACGTGTAGCAGCTCGGCCGAAAAAAATGTCATTCAGGAACTTAAGGCCTTAACTGCTAAATGCCATTTTCCGTGCCCGTGTGGCACGGGTATTAAGCGACCCCGAAAACTCCGCCGGCGTCCGCGCTCCTCCTCCTCTCCCCTAGCAACGGCGCGAGGAGCGGAGAGGAGCGTCTGTAGCAACGGCGCAGCGACGCCATGCCCCACGTGACTGCGCGCGCTCCGCCCTCCGCTCCGTGGCTGCGCGCGCCCCGCGCCGGCTCCGCACCGCTCTCCGCGCCGTGACGTCACGGCGCGTTGTGCAGCTGGCGCCTCCGCGCCGTGGCTGCGCGCGCCGCGCCGGCTCCTCGCACCCTTCCCGCGCCGTGACGTCATGGCGCCATGCAGCTGGTGTGCCTCTCCCCCCGTTAGGTTTGCACTCACCCTCGGCCGCCGCCTCTCCCCTCGCGCTGACAGCTCCCTCCTCGCCCGGTAACAGCCCCTCGTGTGCGTACTCTCCCCACCGCTCACCCCCTCTCCAACCGCCTGGCGTGTTTCGCTCCGCCGTCACGTGTTGTGTGTGTGGCGCCGGCGCGTCAGTCGTGCTCTCTCGCTGCCGTCTCCTTCGCTCGGCTCTGCAGTTAAGTCGCGCGCGCCCCCTCATAGCATCACCCCGTGCTTCGCACTTCCTCATACTCCCCTTCGGGGAAATGCGGGTTTTTTTTTCGTTTCGCCTAGCCATATACAGCTTTCGCTGTTCTTCTTCTTTCAGGGGTTTTACGTACCAAAACCAGTTCTGATTATGAGGCACACCGTAGTGGAGGGCTCCGGATTAACTTTGACCACCTGGGGTTCTTTACCGTGCACTACAGCGCAAGCACACGGGCGTTTTTGCATTTCGCCTCCATCGAAATGCGGCCGCCGCGGCCGGTATTCAATCCCGCGACCTCGTGCTCAGCAGCGCAACGTCTTAACTGACTAGGTGGGGTGATGAAGTTAGGAAATTTGCAGGTGCAAGTTGGAATCAGCTAGGGGTATTTGGAGATATCAGGGAGAGGCCTTCGTCCTGCAGTCGACATAAATATAGGCTGATGATGATGATAAAAAGTTGTCGCAGTTTCACCTGAAAGGCGAAGCATCAATTGCGATAGCAAATTGGTAGAGAGCTATACGGAGTAATGATATTAGCTTTATCAGCTGTATAAACTTGGACATGCAGCAGCACCGGCAACACGCAGAACTGTTGTCGACGCCGTCGGCGTTTTGCCCGCGTTCGCTCAAAATGCCTGCGGCGTTGGTGACTGTTGCCGGAGCCTCTGATATAAATAGGCACTTGGTGCCGCAGCTAAACGTCGCCTCCCTTCCCTCCCCCTCCCCCACGGCTTCTCGCGCGTCGGAAGAAGGCGCGTTTGCTCTACATATATGGTGATTGTAAAGGAGAAAAGAGACGCCTACTTCTGCAGCCCTTAAGCGAGGACGGCGCAGAACGCGCGTTTGTTCTCCGCCGTGCGTTCACTCCCCGTGAAAGACGCGCCCCTCGCGCCCTTTCACTCGCACATACAGCGTTCGGCGCGCGGCGACGATTTCTTCTCCAAATGACGTCATACGGAACCTCACGGCGACGGCGACGGCGACGCCGACGGCAGAAATCTGCTTTTGAGTGTTCATATAATTGCTATCGCAATAAATCACCGCGGCTTGCTTGGGAGCATATCCACTAGATTCTATATGGCAGTCGGGCCAGTTAGCATGACGTCATGGATAGGAGCGCACAAGTGGTTTAACGCACTCAATACGCTTACCAAAGTGCATGTAAACATGATCAAGCCGGACTCGGCCAAATTCGCACGCGAATGCTATAGTTCTTTAACGATCTTTCGGTGTCCGCCGTTGAGCATGAACGAAGATCGTGTTCTGTTCCTCTTTCTGGCCTACAACTTTCTTCGGACAAAATTACAGCTCTTCGCGCACTTTCTCGGCTGAGACACCGAGTGGGATCCAGGCTACGCAGCAAGGGTGTCACGTGACAAGCGCACAACCGAGGCATGTCCATGGTAAGGAATGCTCCGATTGGATGTTTGCGCCATGGACCATCATGCTCGCGTCCCACGACGATCTTTGGTTATGCCGGTCTTTTTTTTTTTTTTTTTTTTTTTGGTTATGTCTCACCTTCGCTGAGTGGACCGGACCACGGAGAAAGATTCATACTCCCTGGTCCGGACCGGGGGACCTATCTTTAAGAGTGCTTTAAGTTTGTCTTCCAGGCACGACCCACGGGTGCCACATGCACTGTTTTCTGCGGCGTCCCAGATGATCACTCACACCCCGGGCCCCTCCCTCATACCAGAATATCAAAGGACTCTGCTCATACTGAGGGTAACGAATTAAGCCAGCCCGTATAACAGCAGTCTCCGTTTTGAATTTGCTGTGCGATGGCGAAAAGTTGCGAAAGTGCTGTTGGTTCGGCCGCGGCGTGTAAAGATGTAGCTAAGGCCGTGTCGACCTCCTTCTTTTTTTTTTTCACAGGACTCCTACTTTCGTAACTTTTTACATATACTTCTTCACAAAACGTATCCTTCCTTTGCCTACCCTCCGTCTTCCTGTCCGTTGCTATACGTGGCGTCGGCAATGCGTCCGGGTCTTACTTAGCACATCCCCGGCGCACACACCTGTAGAACCTGAGAGCCATCTCTGGCTGGTCGGCGTAGAAATGGTGCGTGGCGACGCAGGCGATGGCCTCGACGTGCACCGCGTCCAGCGACAGCAGCTCCCGGTACAGCTTGGCCGAGCGCTGCAGGTCGTGCAGGCCCTGCGAGCCGCGGACAGCGACATATGCGCGCGCCCTGCAACGCAGTGGCGGCAACGATCGATATACCTCGTAGACGCGTGCCATAGGCGCCACAAGGGCGGCCTCGTTGGGGAACTTGTCCAATCCGCGCCTGTATGCCTCCACAGCGGCCAGCGGCTGATCCATCTGTAGCTGCACCTGCGACACACAAGAAGCTGAGCGTTTGCAAGCCTGTAGCACGATATATATATATATATATATATATATATATATATATATATATATATATATATTACTCAAGAGAAGGCGGAGAGGTCGACCTGAGTTCGTGTGTTCTAGCGTGCCACTCTTCACGCGGGAGAAGGGAAAGAAAAAAAAATCCGAGGACACCCGGAGCACTTCGTATGAGTTGTGAATCATCATCATCAACCTGTATTTATGTCACTGCAGGACGAAGGCCTCTCCCTGCGTTCTCCAATTACCTCTGTCTTGTGCTATAGCTGATTCTAACTTGCACCTGCAAATTTCCTAACTTCATCACCCCACCTAGTTTTCTGCTGTCCTCGACTGCGCTTCCCTTCTTTTGGTACCCATTCTGTAACTTTAATGATCCATCGGTTATCCATCCTACGCATTACATGGCCTGCCCAGCTCCATTGTTTCCGCTTAATGTCAACTAGAATATCGGCTAGCCCCGTTTGCTCTCTGATCAACACCGCTCTCTTTCTGTCTCTTAACGTTAGGCCTAACATTTTTCGTTCCATCGCTCATCGTGCGGCCCTTAACTTGTTCTCGAGCTTCTTTGCTAACTTCCAAGTTTCTGCTCGATATGTTAGCACCGGTAGAATGCAATGATTGTACACTTTTCTTTTCGAGAAGACTGCCATCGTCCTGCCATCTCCGCCTCCTATGTATTTTTCAAAGCGAAGCTTTCTCTGCTTCTGCCCCGTGGTTTCGCGTTCGTCGTCGTTTGCTCGCCGGGACGAGCCCCTGATGGAATCCAAACCTTTTCCCGTCTGACAGGGCTCTGGGGTATGCGCGCTGGCGACCAGACAACTCGGGTACACCGGGTGCGTGGTTGAATAGACAACTTGCTGCTGGCTGCTGTCTGACCTTGTAGACAACTTCGCCCATTCGGTACGTGCAAAAAAAAAAATTGGCCCCATATCCGCTTGCTTCGCTGCAATTGACGTCGAAAGACGATAGTCTTCTGCAGCCCCTGATACGTAACACCCTCTATTCTCCTCCCTCCCACCCCTCTCGCTCTTCCCCTCCCCTCTCACTCCTCCTATGATGGATACAATGGAGGTTTTGCTGAATTCAATTCAAATTTTCCCGCGTTCGCCCTGCTCTCGCGTCATCTGTTGGGACCTTTTATTACTGTTGGCTTAAAGCCGGCTACAGAGCCGCGGCTTCAGTCGGCTTGTTTTTAACGCGTAGCGTCTCTTCGACACCATTCGACACCATTTGATTCGACACCAGTTGAGTTTTCATTTACGGACGTAAAAACCAGTCCAATGTGTATTTTTAATAAAATGAACGCCGCGGATCACGGTTATGTACATATATTTTGCCTCAAATAGGCCTGAGGTTTCCTTCGCGCTGTATAATGTTGACATGTGTGACCCCGTGACACCAGTGCTAGTAGCTTGGTTCGTTTTGGCCGGGCAGTTGAATCGGTTTTGACCGAGTGGTGGAATCGAGTGACAGACAGACAAAGTTTTTCGCGTTTAGGTAGCCCAAGAAAGACTATCGTCTTTAAAAAAATGGCTATGAGCCACTGGACAGTTGCCCATTCTTGGTCAATCCCCCCCCCAGAATCGATGTACCCCTGTGACACGAAGAGTATGAAGCCTTAAACCTATTTAGATATCTGTCGCGCTTCCCTGTGCCGTTAGACTTCTCCGCAATGTTCTTCCCTCGACAAGCGTCACACATCGTTTTCGACTTCGTGACGCAGACAGCTACCGCGACGAGGCTGGGTTCGTGTCATTTGCAACAGCTGCTGTACAGCGGTGTACCCCGCTAACTCAAAAAGGCTTCGCGTCGTTTAGATTTAATCGACACGATCTGTAGTGTTTCGTGGGAATCCCCGACCTGTACCCGCAGCAGCTGCAGCTGCGTGTGCGCTGCAGGCGGCATGCGCTTTAATATCACTGAAGTCACCTCGCTCCCTACCGGAATATACCTCCTTCGAAGAGCGCCGGGGCTTTTGTTCGTTTATTTGCGATGTCTACGGGGATGCGCGAGCATACCGATTAAAGTCCCTATATAAGAAAAGTACCGCCATCCTTTGACAAATGCCGCTTCGCTCTCTCCTGTGTTATCCTGTATGTCCTATTGGACGATGATAGCGCGCGCTTTTCACTTCTTTATATTTTCTTTTTTTCCGCCTCAGAGCCATGTTGAAAGTCCTCTGCGCAGCCGCAGTCGCCGGTGGCGGCGGCGGCGCGCGCCCGGCCTGAAAGCTTCAACGTGGACTTTCTAGGTGCGACACCGTCGACTTGGCTTTCGCAAGCAAAAAGTAAAGAAAAAGCAAGCGCTTTAGGAGAGGAGGAGGCGGAGGAAATAGTAGATGGCGGTACTTTTCTTATATAGGGACTTTAATACCGATATCTCAGGAGCGCCCTCGCATGGTTATCACGTGACGGATTACGCGCGCGATGGCTGAAAGGTCGCGCCTCGCTCGGGCGTTGAAGTAGTAGTAGTAGTAGTAGAAGTAGTAGTAGTAGAAGTAGTAGTAGTTGTGGTAGTATTAGTGCTTTTATTGAAGAGGAAAATGACGCTTATTTCTGCTGCCCAATAGGGAGCACGGCGCAGCGTCAGGGGAAGGGGAACAAGGAGAGAAAGATGTTGAGAGGAAGGGAACAAAAGGAGAAGCAGCAAGAGCCTCGTGCGATCATGGAGGAAACCGTGCTCCCTGCAAGGAAGCGGGAAATAATGCCCTTTCCCATCAAATCTTTCTCTCTATCTCTTCTTTCTTTCGAGCGACTCTGCCCATCCTTCCTCATTCTCAGAACTGGGGATACTCCTCGGCGGCAGCACGGGGAGGAACGCCGTCTACGTCGTTCCTCAGATGCTGCTTTGTCTTTCGGCTGGAGAACGTGCGACTAACCGCATCTCGACACAGCGACGAAGACACCCCCCCCCCCCCCCCCTAAACTCGTCATCCCCGCTCGAAGTTGCTGAATGAGAAGTTTCATTGCATATTCTACAGCTTTAACTATTTGAAGTAGTATTGCCCTAAATTTAACACTTCCGAAGTAGTCTAACCTCCTATAAGACCCCTTGTACATTGCACATTGCCTTCAACTTTTTTTTTTCTACATTCACTCGTAAGTGATTACGCAAATTATTCATTCTGAGGTATGAAGTACGGTGCATGTGTAACTGTAAAGAAATGGTTTACTCGTACTCTTGTCATCCGCTTTCGAGGAATTTGAGACTCAATTGATCTAGACCTCTGTGGCGTCCCAGATGGCCGAATTCAACCTTGAGGTGTGTTTCGAAACCGTTGAGATTGCGTGACAATACCGGACGCGGCAACAACATGGCAATGTATCACACGTAGTTCCATCTTCATCTCTGCGTTTTAGCAATGAAATGCAGTTTTTACCATAGCAAACATGAGAGGATGATGGAGAAAGTTCTTTTTTTTTTTTGATGTACATGGAAAAGCAGTTTTTGACATTTAACCGTGGTATTAAATTTTTTTAAATGTTTCGCAAGTTCATAACGTAACAGTACGCAATAAAAACCACCTTGAAGGCCGATTAGATCTCATAGTTGTGTTCGTGTCTGTTCGTGTCAATTAACCTTGACTAATTAAGCAATTAAGCGAAATAGAAAGGTCGTATAAGTATACGTATAGATAAGTCTAAGTGCCAGCCGCACGTACAAAAACATTTAATTCGACGTTTCGGTCGAAAGGCCGGTCCCTAGCCGACGCGTCGAATGAAATGTTTGTTCTTGCACTTGCGCCTGGCACTTACGACTTACCAGCCACCGGATCCAAATAACAATTCATATACAGGGTGTCCCAACTATCACGCACCAAGATTTAAAAATATGCAAATGCCACGTAGCTGGACAGAACCAAGGTAATGCATTGTTTGCCGTCGCTTGGAGACACTCAGATTAGTTTTGCATTCCGCCTAATTACATAATTAGTCATCAATAATTAATAAACTTCTCAAATACCATAATTAGATTATAAATGTAAATGAGAAAATTGTAGGGCAACATGAAAAACTCCCGATAAAGCTTTCTGGTGCTCAATATACGTACTGCATAAACGTGTTTTTCCGAGCGTGAAATAGGCCCGCAAATACATGCAAAATGCCTCGCGCGGCAATTTTGCGTGTATTCGACAGCGACAGCGATAGTCTCGGAGGCTACGCAAAGGACTTTACGGCGGCGCCGCTTGATGGCGCCGCGTGTCCGGAGGGAAGCAGTCGAGGTCGTGGTCGAGATAGGCAAGAGGCTTAGCGTAAGAAAAGGCAGGGAAGAGATTTGATCGAACCGGATCTCTTACAGACAGGTAACTGTACAAGGTACGACTGTTTGTCGTCGCCCCATTTCAAAAGGGATGTCAATGAATCATCATCATCATCATCATCATCATCATCGAAGCCGGGGAGATCGAGGAACCCGGCTGACGCGTAGACGCCTCGTACATGACGTATTTATCGTAGATGAGTCCTGCCCGAATTTTTTTTTTTTTTCTCACGGCAAATGTGGCAACCCTAAACCTCCGAGAATTTGTGCAGAGTGATCTTTGTGCAGGGAATTTGGCATAGCACCGCGAAAAGCAGTAAGGCATCGCCGGACGTATTTTACCCTGGCGAGCCACAGGAAGGCCCTGGGCTGGGGGTCGCCGGCCTCCGCCGCCTTCCTGAACTGGTGCTCCGCCTCGCGCAGCATTCCCAGCCTGAGCAGGCAGCGGCCGCGCTGCAGCGACCACCAGCCACAGCAGTCGGTCGCCCGCTCCTGGCCGGCCAGCTCCAGCGCCTGCGTATTAATGTGTGGCTCGTCAGTCACCGCGAGCAGTGGGCTTTGTCTTCGTGAACTCGATACGAGCAGGTCGAGCCCGAAGCTGAGCCGACGCAGCGAGATCAGACCGCGTTTTACATGAATCTTTCCAAGCGAGTCGGGCGAGTCGGTTCCACGGTCCTTGCTATGGCGGGTTCACCGAACTCGCCTCGACGCTCGTTCATCCCGACCGGCAAGCGTTCACGTGAACCCAACGACCGGATTTCGGCCTGAAAAGCCACTTCGACCTATTCTCAGCTCTGATTGGCCCACAGGACTGCTACGGCCTCCGTGATTGGTTCAAAAAGCCAACATGGCGGAATTTGACGCTACCCAGAATCGCAGCCCCTGCACGTTTTGGCTGTGCCCTGTTGAAGTGCGCGACACCAGAGATCATCTTCGGCACGGACACGGCATCTTCGGTCAGGGGGCGCCGACCACACGGCGCTGTTTTGTCGTTCATCTAGGCGCGCATACTTACCTGTCTGACGTCACCTCGCTGGTGATACAGGAAGCGGAAGAGCGGCTTGGAGAGCCACGGCTTCTCCGGCCAGCCCGAAGAGGCCGCGCCCAGTCGACCGAACTCTGCTAATTCTTGCACCATTGCGGGTGCCGCAGTCGTCGGCCGGGCCTGCACGCACGCGATAGAGTTTAGCATTTCCGGTGTTCCTGCTCAAGCAAACAAACAGAGCCAATTATATTCTTCACTGCTGGTTCGGGAATTAATACCCGAAACTGGCGTCATCCTGAGAATTCGTTCCAAGTGGATCCGCCTTGCGAACCACATGGCTAGAATTTGTAAATTGCAACATGGGCCATAAGGTAATTAGTTAAAAAACATAATTAGTGAATTTCTGTTAATTTGTAGATTATGCATTTCATTTTTTTTGTGCCAGTAATGTCCGCCTCTCCGAGTAGACCAGCTCCTGAACTAGAATTGTGCTATCTGCCACAGAAAACACCTTTAAAATGTTTTGAAAGTGTTCGCTGAAACACCCCGTATATATATAGCTATAGACAGATATAGAGTGCGGTCAGCAGTAACTTCCCTGCTTTCGTTTTCTTCATTTTCTGTATATACAGTCAAGCTTCGATATAACGAACCTCGATTTAACGAAATTCGCGATGTAACGAATTGTTTGTATTTCCCGATCTTAGTTGCACTGAATTAACGAAATTCGCGATATAACGAAGTTTCTCGCTGCAACTACAACTTCGTTATATCGAGGTTCGGTTGTATATATAACGAACCTCGATTTAACGAAATTCGCGATGTAACGAATTGTTTGTATTTCCCGATCTTAGTTGCACTGAATTAACGAAATTCGCGATATAACGAAGTTTCTCGCAGCAACTACAACTTCGTTATATCGAAGTTCGGTTGTATATATATATATATATATATATATATATATATATATATATATATATATATATATATATATATATATATATATATATATATATATACGTGTACGTACCGTTCTTCCTGCGGCGGTGGTGAGCGCCCTCTCGACGCCGTGGCGCGTGGCCGCGGTACGCGACCGGGGTCGTCGCCGCAGTCCTGTCAAGGGACGACCCTCGCGCGTCACTGGTCGGCCGCCGCCGGTCGGCGGAGGAGGGGCCCGCAGGGAGGTGCCCGGACGGCCCGTCTGCGCCGTCGCCTGGGAGAGATGTGTGAGTCAATTACCGACTGCGAAATAAGCAGCCACCTTATATAATTATACCCACCTTTACGTTTTATATCAACATCGTAAGTATTGTCAAGCGACGAAGATCGTTGCACGCGCGAGATTGTGAACGCTGCAGTTAATGAAAGGTGACGATTGTGAGTGCGTCAGCTCACCGTCTCCTTTGTTATCTGCCAAAGAAATTAATTTTCTTCAGGGCACGCAGCTGGTAACAAGCTCTTAGTAACGCACACGTGTTGGCACGATTAAGTGATTCGTTGTGTTCTTTCTTTTCTTTTTATTTTATTTTTGTCTGTTTTTCGGTATATATATGCAGAACATCTGGCATCAGACGTTAGTCGGAAATTAGCGCCTGTTCCGTTCGTGTCTCTGTGTGCTTTTTCATACATTCTGCGATAGAACAATAATAAGTATGGATCACCAACTAGCCCTAACCAACGCTTTGATCATGAGCCTAATTTATGTCTACTGCAGGATGAAGACTTCTCTCGGCGATCTCCAATTACCGCTGTCTTGCGCCAGCTTACCCCATCTTATTCCCGCAAATTTCCTCATTTTATCGTGCCACCTATAGTTCTCT
The DNA here is from genome assembly GCF_013339745.2 of Dermacentor silvarum. Lineage (NCBI taxonomy): Eukaryota > Metazoa > Arthropoda > Arachnida > Ixodida > Ixodidae > Dermacentor > Dermacentor silvarum. The sequence continues at coordinate 16,388,025 of NC_051160.1, read as the reverse complement.
ACCGTCATTGATTGCGCTTCCCTTCCCTCGTCAACCATTCTATAACTCTATAATAGACCACCGGCCTATCTGCCCTAGCTATACCCTATTGAAACGATCCGTATGCGTTCCAGTAATTCCGTAAATTGTTATGCAAATTTTACGGAATTTATACTGAATCCATATGGGGATTCCGTAAGAATTATGGTAAACATACGGAATTATTGGAATTGCGTACGGAACGTTTCAATGCGCATTAAATAGCCTGCCCAGCTCCATTTCTCGCTATTAACGTCAACTAGAATGTCGGCTACACCCGATTGCTCTCTAAGAATCTACACCGCCGTCTTCCTGTCTCCTAACGTCACGCCTAACATGTCCCAGATTATAAAGAGAAGTAATTAAGGAGTACTAACATGACGCGTTCTCGACATGCTGAGGACATAGCGGCCGGTTGGCTAGAAGGTTAGTCATTAATTATTATTGTTGTAAAGGCAGCGCACTTGCGGGCACATGGGCGAATACAGATGCAGACAAAACAGAGTGGTGTTTGTAAGCCGAGTTTGTCCGCCCTGTTTCTCGCCGCTCGTGTTTGTCCGCTTTTATTTCCGTCCGTGTGTGTCCGCAAGTTCGCTATCCTTAATTACAGCAATAATTCTCGAGATGTATTGTTTTTCTTTGTTTTTCATTTTTGCGTGTAATGAAGGTCCGAGCGCTCTAACCCTTATTAGAAGCCGTACTGACGACAAGCGTCAAGAACGCCGTATACACTGTAAAATAATTTACATCCTCAAAAGTAAATAATGGTGTAAATCGACTTATAACTAACACACTTACACCCTTTTTGGGTGAGCGTTTTACACCGCTTTCCACCCTTATGCACCTCTAAGGGTGTAATTTATTTTACAGTGTAAGTAATTAACTGCTGTGCTTTTCTTTCTATACGAACCAGTTTCGATTTCAGTATAGCCATATAGAGGCGGATGGGTCGCGATGTTACGAAACCCTGTGTAAATGTCATCATTTAACTGTACTTCAACAGAAAGTATATTGAATACAACAGAAAGTCAATAGAAACGCATCAGCACTACCATAACAATTCTTGTAAGGGGTACGCTATAGCAGGCTCGCTCCGTTCCCGCGATTGCTGTGACTATAGCAGAAGCGCGCTCAACACTATATCTTGTTAATTCCTACATAACGTCATCATACCTTGCAGCCCGATCGACGTCAGCATTATTTTGCTCGGTGTGATGACATCACCGTAATATCTATGACGCCATGAGCCCGGCATTTCGAGACGAACTTTACTATCTAGTTGAAATATATCTTGCAAGTGTTTCCCAACCCTAATACTTTTTGCTTATTAGCGTCATCCTCTTGCTATTAACGTCATCATCTTGCTTATTAGCGTCATCCTCTTGCTTAATAGACCTCTCCTGGGGTACGTCACACCGCACGGGCGACGTCACAGCATGACGTCACCGGCGCACGTGCGGTGCATGACCCTGGCCGCCGGCTTTCTGCGTGGTGCCGTCGCGCATTAGTTGGTGTAGGCGGGCGCCTCGTGGACGCGTGCTTTTATTTGTTCTTTTTTTTTTTTACGTGAACATCCACAATTCTCTTGCCAGCCAGATTAGCAGTAATGTGTGTCAGAGAACATCGGCGTGTGGTAAACTGCGTGATGCAAATGTGGCGACGCTCCATGGCCTTTTTTACTTGCGAACGTCAACCACGTGGTGGAGGCCTGTGATGGATTGTGCAATGAAGAATAGCGGCTTTTCCATGGAAGTGTGCCACGTTTGTTGCGGCAAAGTGTGCGCCGAAAACAGCGACGTTATCGGCTTATCTTTGCGTAGGGAAATGGACCACATTGTATGTGTGTGTGTGTGTGTGTGTGTGTGTGTGTGTGTGTGTGTGTGTGTGTGTGCGTGTGCGTGTGCGTGTGTGTGTGTGTGTGTGTGTGTGTGTGTGTGTGTGTGCGCGCGCGCGTTTGCGTTTGCGTTTGCGTGTGCGTGTGCGTGATCATCGATGGGGGCGCAATGCATAACGCCCGTGTACCATGCATTGAGTGCACGTTAAAGAACCCCCAGGCGGTCTAAATTAGTCCGGAGTACTCCAGTAACTAGGCTGATCTCAGAAGCAGCAATTGGAGTGGGAGGTAAGGCACCAAGGCAACCAGTAGGTAAGCTCTCCCAAGTAACAAAGGACCTGATGAAGAAACAACAAAACATGAAAGTGGCAAACTCGAGAGATCAGATAGAATTCGCTGAATTGTCAAAACTGATCAACAAGAAGAGAGTAAAGGACATTCTAAATTATAACGTGGGAAAGATTGAGGAAGCAGTAAAATATGGACGCAGCATGAAATCAGTGAGAAGAAAACTTGGCATAAGACAAGGCAAGATGTATGCACTGAAAGATAAGCAGGGTAATATCATCAGCAATTTCAATGACATAGTAAAAGCAGCAGAAGAATTCTATACTGACCTGTACAGCGCCCAAAACAGCCAAGCTACTTTCATCCGAAGTAGTGATGAACAGGACACAGAGGCTCCTTTTATAACTAGCGATGAAGTTAGAAGGGCCTTACAAGACGTGACCAGGGGAAAAGCTGCTGGAGAAGATGGAATAACAGTCTATTTAATCAAACACGCAGGAGATACCATGCTTCAAAAGCTTGCGGCCCTTTATCCGCAATACCTCACGACTTCAAGTGTACCAAAAAGCTGGAAGAACGCCAATATTATACTAATCCATAAGGGAGACGTTCAAGAATTGAATAATTATAGACCCATTAGCTTGCGTTCAGTATATTGTATAAAATATTCACCAAGATAATTTCCCATAGAATCAGGGCAACACTTGACTTCAGTCAACCAACAGGCTGGATTCAGGAAGAGATATTCTACGATGGATCATATCCATGTCATCAATCATGTAATCGAGAAATCTGCGGAGACAATCAACCTCTCCATATGGCTTTCATAGATTATGAAAAAGCATTTGATTCAGTGGAGATACCAACAGTCATAGAGGCATTCGTAATCAAGGAGTACAGGAGGCATACGTGAATATCTTGGCAAATATCTACAAGGATTCCACAGCTACCTTCGGTTCTCCACAAGAAAAGTAGAAAGTTACCTATCAAGAAAGGTGTCAGGCAAGGAGACACAATCTCTCCAATGCTATCCACTGCATGCTTAGAAGTATTTAAGCTCTTAGACTGGGAAGGCTTAGGAGTGGGGATCAACGGTGAATATCTCGGCAACCTTCGGTTTGCAATTGACATTGTCCTATTCAGCAACAATGGTGACGAATTACAACAAATGATTGAGGACCTTAACCGAGAAAGTGTAAGAGGGGGGTTGAAGATTAATATGCAGAAGACAAAGATAATGTTCAATAGCCTCGCAAGGGAACAAGAATTCAAGATCGTCAGTCAGCCTCTAGAGTCTGTAAAGGAGTACGTTTATCTAGGTTAATTACTCACAGGGGACCCTGATCATGAGAAGGAAAGTTACAGAAGAATACAATTGGGTTGGAGTGCATACGGTAGGCATTACCAAATCCTGACTGGGAGCTTACCACTGCCGTTGAAAAGAAACGTGTACAATCAGTGTACTCTACCGGTGCTAACATATGGGGCAGAAACTTGGAGGTTAACAAATAATCTCGAGAACAAGTTAAGGACCGCACAAAGAGCGATGGAACGAAAAATGTTAGGCCTAACGTTAAGAGACAGGAAGAGAGCGGTGTGGATCAGAGAACAAACAGGGGTAGCCGATATTCTAGTTGACATTAAGCGGAAGAAATGGAGCTGGGCAGGCCATGTAATGCGTAGGATGGATAACCGGTGAACCATTAGAATGGATACCAAGAGAAGGGAAGCGTAGTCGAGGACGGCAGAAAACAAGGTGGGGTGATGAAGTTAGAGAATTTGTAGGCGCAAATTGGAATCAGCTAGCGCAAGACAGGGTTAATTGGAGATCGCAGGGAGAGGTCTTCGTCCTGCAGTGGACATAAATATAGGCTGATGATGATGATGACCCCAGTATGGCGTACCTCATAATGAGATTTTGGTTCTGACAACCCCTGTCAGAACGCTTGCTCACGCCAGCGTTCTGACAGGGGTTGTCTGCGGTCATCGAGCGTGATCTATTCATGTTTGCTTGTGCGCGCTGACACCATGCTTGTTAATTCAGTTAGTAAGCGAATGTGTCTAAGTTTATGCAGCCGATAAAATTACTATCCTTACTCCGTATACCTCTCTACTAATTTGCTATCGCAATTGGTGCTTCGCCTTTCGGGCGAAACAGCAACTTTCTTTCATCCACTTTCATTTCTATTAATCTATTATTTCTTATTCAATTAGTAAGTACAAGCAATTTCCCTTATTTTGTCCTGGGTGTCTTTGTTGGCTTCTTATCATATGATTAATAAAATCGGGCTCCTCGGTTCCCTTTCTTCTCGTTCATTATATATATATATATATATATATATATATATATATATATATATATATATATATATATATATATATATATAGTAGTAACTGGATTTTTCAATGAGCCAAGCGTATTTAGGAAAATCAGAAGCACAACTTCGCGGTTATCTTAGAATTTATTATTTACCCAACAGTTTCGGTCGGTGGACCGACCTTTTTCAAGCGTATATATATATATACGCTTTTCTAAGCTCTCCTATCCCCTCTCTCCTTCTACCACGTGACCGGCTTCCTACACTTCACAAACGTACACTTTTACCCACTTTGACACGCGTGAAGTTAACGCATTAAAAAAAGCGGAGGGGTGGAGTGTCTGACCTGGTCGTCGAGCAACTCCTCGGCGAGAGACTGCAGCCCCTCGAGCTCGAGCTCGTCGAGCCATGCGTGCTGCGTCAGGGCCAGCATGCCGAGCCACTGGAGCTGCTTGGACGAGTGGCGTTCGCACAGCTCGGCGCACTCGGTGAAGTGGCGGCGTCGATACAAGCTGAGCGCCTGCTGCACGGGTTCCATGTCTACTGCTGTCGCCGACCTGCGCGCACGTGGCGAGGTTTGTGTTTTGAACTCGCTATAACCATGGCCTCCAAGATCTGGTGGCGCGCCGACGAATCTTGGAGGCTATGTTTTAACTATGAAAACGACCTAGAGTGATATCTGGACACTGCCATGCTGTCGAATTTGCGATCTGATCAGCTCTGATTGGCGAAGAGGCCTGCTGCATCTTTCTCTGACTGGCTCAAAATGCGCCATTACAGCATTTGACATTATGGCGGAATTCGACATTGTCCGGAATCAGTGGCGCACCGACGGGGGGCGGGGGGGTCGGGGGTTGTAACCCCCCCCCCCCCCTGAGGCCGACAAACCCCCCCTTTTGTTTAACCCCTTTTCTTTCCTTGCGCATTTGGTACTGCAACTAAGATGTAAGACGCGCAATCGTCTGCACACTCGCAAAAAGCGCATTTTTTGACAATTTCCCGTGAAGAAATCGAAATTAGTGCTGTCTAGATGGTATTGGAAAACTGTCAGCCCCCCCACCCCTGGCAGAGATCCTGAGTGCGCTAGTGTCCGGAATAGTACCCTAGGAAGGACGCGAGCTACTTTCTAAGCCAAAACCAGTGTTCCCATTTCAAAAAAAAAAAAAAATGAATTAAAGAAAGAAAATTGTTGGCTAGTCGAAACGCTCGCAGTATACTGTAACCGCAAAATGAACTCCCACAAACGACGAAGAGGTGCTTCGGCTCGACGAGCTCAACAAAACAAATAAGGTTTAAAAATAGTCAGTTACAGTACGTGATCCCGTGCAAGAGATTAAAATTCATAATCGAGTACTTGCGTGACATTTTCCGACTTTTCTTTCTTTATTTTTTTTTCTTTTTGCTTTAAAGGTATCGACAACCAATTTTTATGGTATCAGTTATTTTAGTGTGACGGAAAGCTTAGCGGTCTGAGGCCAATCATACTAGTGGTAACGCGGAAAACGCCGTGGAATATTTGGTGTCAAAATCTTCCGATCTGCATTGAGGATGTTGTATTTAAGAAACATGCTGGAAACAGTGATAGGTGAGTGCGATAGTGATACGACAATGGCAGCTCTAGCTGTTAGAAAGTAATATTTTGTTTATCAAGGCGATGTTCCGGCGGTTCATATTTCCTGCATTGATGAATCACGTTTTGCAATAATTGGTGGTGTCCAAATTTACGCCCCATCGACGACTCCCTCCAAAGTAACAAAAACCAATCCCGAAGGCCATGCTTTTGCTGGCTGCATGCGCCAGGCTTCTTTTAGCCGAGCCAAGCTACGTGCTAGGATATGGCATTAGTGATATGGCACCCATTCACGGCACAATTCGTCGATGGCATTTTCTATCTCACAGAGACCACAGAACTCGGGCTACTAACTCGCAAACTCGCCCGCGTACATCATTCGGGCGCAGCCATGCATTGAATGGCTCTGCTGCTCCACTCGTTACCACAAAGGCAGCGCGCGGTTCGTTAGCGTACACTTTCTTTTTACTTCGTATTACGCATAGAATAAAGCGCTGAAGCCTAATAAGATGAGTGCTGCAATTTTAAACAATGGCTATGCGGCACTTAATAACAACCCACTTACGTACTGCAATCTCGTATGCTATATACATCCGAAATACTAACGGCTTCACCGCCAGTTCGCGCCACTTACCGGTTTATTGCGGCATTCTGTGCCAAGTTGCAATTACAATTTCTACTTAAATCACGAACAGCGCGCTCAATTCTATCACTATGTATCACGGTCTTTTCATTTCCACCATCTGACAACACGTTCTGGCCGGTTGTCATGAAGGTCCTGCAGCACCTTGAAAGCCTAGCGAAAATACTGACTGGCCTCACAGACGAGCCAGTTTGTGTTTCATTTCCCAGGAGGTGCGTTTTGTGTCGCGACCATGTAAGATGTGGTCGCGACACAAATGCACCTCGCGCGCGTACACGACGTCACGACGTACGTGACATCATGACGTAGAAGGCCCGGTGGTCACTTGGGAGCTGCAGGACATCGCGATGTTTTGGCACGTCACTCGGCAGTCCGTAACAGATAACAGACCACCGAGCGAGATAACGATCACCGAACAGCGCACGCTTCTCCTGGAAAACAAAAGCGGAAATGGTTCGTGGAAAAGCTATGATAGTAAATTATTTAGGGTGCTCTGAGTGTTGCCAGGTGTTATTTCTAGGGTTTCGAGCTCCACAACCTTTATTCAGCCAAGAAAAAAGAACAAATGTAAAGTTTAAAAAACTGTGTCCTTTAAAGCTGTTTGTCGTCTTTTCGACAACGCTTGCATTTTGTTTCTTCCATATCTTTGTGAGTGAGTGAGTGAGTGAGTGAGTGAGTGAGTGAGTGAGTGAGTGAGTGAGTGAGTGAGTGAGTGAGTGAGTGAGTGAGTGAGTGAGTGAGTGAGTGAGTGAGTGAGTGAGTGAGTGAGTGAGTGAGTGAGTGAGTGAGTGAGTGAGTGAGTGAGTGAGTGAGTGAGTGAGTGAGTGAGTGAGTGAGTGAGTGAGTGAGTGAGTGAGTGAGTGAGTGAGTGAGTGAGTGAGTGAGTAAAATTTCAGAGACTAATCTGTTGATGCCCGAAGATGAGTGGCCTTGTCTTCGTTAACAGGTATACATTTTTTTTTTCGTTTATCCTATTACCACTCGGTTCGTGGCCTACCCCCCACGGTGGGTTTGTGTCATTGTTCAAGGAGTCGGCATCGTTATCACCACCACTTCAGCCACGAGATGGGACTCAAACCCCATAATATAAAACCACTGTTTGTGCTATGCTCGGCACGTTTTATTTCGAAGAAATTGAGTGTCGATAATGAGAACTCTGAAGGAAGAAAAATTAAGCGGTGCGGATGACGTAGTGAAAGTAAAAATTAAAATTTTGCGTTTTTTTTCCCCCTTGGTTTAGTTTAGTGCCGTTTGTATGAACCTCACGGAAGTGCTTAGTAAACATGGTTAGTAAACATCAATTTCATGACGCCCATTCTGCGCTGTCGCATACCGACGCTAAATTTCTATGAACACAGGCTGCAGGACAGGTTACCTCGCCACTGTATGCTCATGCTGTGGCGAGGCAGAGACAATAAATCATCCCTTTTTTGTCCTGTAGACCTTTCTCTAGCAATAAGAGAAAAAAAAATATATTACAAATCCCGCTCCGTAGTCTTACCCGGAATTCTGTCTTTCGGGGCCTCCATTTTTGGGTTCGGCAACAGAAATATTTGCTTAGCAGTCCGAAATGATCTTACTGAGTCCAATCTAGTTATTTTCAGATATATCGCAAATGAGTACACATCCGCACGAAGAAGACACGACAGATGCGGACTTCTTCGTGTGTACATGTGTACTTATTTGCGCTATATCTGAAAGTAATAGACCAACTAGCCCAACAGACGGTCCTTCTGAATCCAATCGATTGCCCTGCTAGACTGATCCTTATTTCGTTTGTTTCAGTTTATTGCTTTGTGCACGTATGTTTTTTATTCCTATTCGAAGCGTTTCTGTTGCAGCTGCGGTTATACATCTACGGCGATTCGCAGCTATACTTCACCGTCCACGCAAAGTGAACCGGTCGCAACAGCAGCGAGAAGTATATATAGGACACCCATATGTGATTTGCGCCGCGGAAGGGCACGTGCTTTTTAAACGTGCGGAATGCGCGCAGAATCACTCACTTTTCTGTCAGTAGGCCTGCGTCGCCCATCTTCAGGCACGACACGCTGCAGGAGGTGTTCGGATGTGTGTGCGACGCGTTGCTACGGCAACGATCGTTCGCGCTCCTCTTTCTTGGAAATGCCGGCAGGTGGCGCGCGCGATCATCAGCGCGCAACTGTTCGAAGCAAATCGGGATGTCTGAGAACGCGGTGTTGGAGGAAGCGACTTTGCCGATTAGTTAGTTGGTTGGTAAAACTTTTATTGAGTGTCCTGCAGATTGATGACCCGAGCTCAGGTCTCCCACGTCGAGACGTCCAGGCCTTGCCTAGTCGCCGCTTCGCGGGCCTCCTGGATGGCCCACAATTGGTCGGCTGTCATTGGCCCACCTCGCCGAGAGAACATCGGGATCTTTAGTCTTTGCCTCACATTCCCAGAGCATGTGTTTTAGTGTAGCAGGTTCTATACCGCAGACCTTGCAGGTGCTGTCGTGATAGATATCAGGCCGGGTAGTATCTATGGTATACGCTAGCTGGTTTGGATAAGTGTCACTGTGTAAGCTGCCACCAGGTGGCAGCAATTGACGAAATTAGCCATTTACACGCAGATAAGAAAAAAAAATGCTTCCGCAGCAGGATTCGAACTGAAGTCCTCTCGCTCTCAAGTCGGTTACCCTAACCACTGTACCACGGCAGCTCGCTTGACGAGATAGGATACTGAGACGAGGTTATATCTCGAAACGCAGGTGTGGCAATGCAAGAGACTTTGCATTTTGTTTATGCTATGCGGGGAGAGTCTAACGCTGTGTGTACTTGCAACCATGCGACTGCAAAAAGAAAGTTGCCCGATTACGGGATGAGACATTACGCGGTGTACGTACATACGTGTAGCGAGCGATACGGGGCACGCAAGATGACATGAGAAGGCGAACTTATCTGTCACTTAGCGTGCCCAGTTTGAGCTACATATCGCTTCACTTAAGTTCGTAATCTCCTTGGAACGGTTGGAACTATAGGTACTATTGACCAAGAACATGTGGCCGTCCATCAATGACTTGCGCGTTTAATGTGTATCGTTCACCTATGGCTTGCACATGAGTTCCATGTGTCTTCACACTCCACATTTTAAATTTCACACAATTTTCTCAAGAAGAGACACAAAGTGCTGCTTTGCATGTAGTTCAATAGACAGTGCACGAACTTCAAAATATTCACGATTTATAGACAATACGGTTTTCGGCGCACCACTCCACGACACGAGAAAAATAATGATAGGTATACAAAAATGCTAGATAAGAACATGTATAGTATACCTGATTAAATCAAGCAGGCTAGGTGACTATTTGTCGCCGCCCCGTTTCAAAGGGGATGCCAATAAATCATCATCATCATCATCAACTTGTTGTTCGGCGGAGTGAAACTTCGACGCGCCAGGTGAGGACAATACTTTCGTATAGCGTGTGGAAAGTAGCGCGAAAACCATATAGGACACATTTTGTTAGTGTGTCGCAGTATCTATCCATATATGTCAATCAGGACGTAGTGACCCTGCACGAGGCAATGGCATTTAGGGATAGGGAAGGAAGGGTTAGGGAATCCGTGGTGGAACATAAAAAATAGGCTTTAGAGCAATGGATTCATTTCAGGATTAATTGATTGTTAACACGAACCCTGGGCCCTATATTGACCGAAAATAGGCGCAGAAGAAAGGTAAAAGTGACGAGTGACGCCACTACCCCGTTTCCAATAGGACGCTCATAATATCCATCCATCCTTCGATCCATCCATCCATCCATTCATCCAACTATGCATCCATCCATCAGGTTTTACATGAGGCTTGAAAGCGCTAGGTTCGGTCGCGCTAGCTGATAGAGGAATGAGTGATAAGGAGGAGCGCACGTGCATGCGGCAGCGGCTATGTCGGCCACTGTCCTGGTCGGACGCGGGGTGGTTTCATATAATTAAGAGATATGTCAATGCCAAGTTTCTAACCACAAGTGGGCCTAATATATGCCGATACGTTGGGCCTAATAAGCCGATATGTTCGACAAACGTGTGAAGCTATCATCTGTTCATTACAGTATAACGAAAATGCCTTTTCAAGCTCCAGAGCCTGCAATTTTCGAAGCTACCAAATGAATGCCAGCCCCTAGCTCACCCCACCCCCACACACTTGTTTTACATGTCAACGGCGGCGTTGCTGTACAGAAACTGCAGTCAACAGATCCCTTCAAGGGTGCACGCGCAACTATAGTGCTCTGTCTCTCCATTTCATTATTTCTCTCTTTTCACCCCCCTCTCCCCCAGTGCAGGGTAGCAAACGAGACGTGCGTCTGGTTTACCTTCCCTGCCTTTCCCTGCTTGTCTCTCCCTCCTCCCCTCTCCCAGTGATACAGTGTACACTTCTTTTTGTGAGCATGCGTATACTTGACTGTGCCTCAGTACATTATCATATATACGACCTGACATTCATTTTGATGCGATAGCATTACAGGCGGACTTCGCCCACTTTAGAGGTATACCGTATAACAGAAAACTCGATGCATGTTGAGGTATACGCGACCGGCGTCACAGTGTGTACGAAATCGCTAGTTTGTAAGAGATGCGAGGTACAGAAACGGCACTTCGATAAATGAGTGTGTGCAAGGTCGCCCCCGACGCACGCTCGCGCAGCTATCGAGACGTCCTAATCATCGCGATCAAAGTATGCATATTTAAATGGTTGCATTTAAGTATGCATACTTAATCTGTAACGAAATGGCGAAGGCCCAACAATTACACGGCAGCGACTTGCACGCACTGCAGAATCCGCAGCAGCGCGGACCTCGGAAATTTAGCCGTGCAGTGGGGCGCATTCGAAACCGGTTCAGTAGCCACGCAATAGCTTCAAAAGACAGATTAGCCGGACGACGGATTCTGGCGCACAGCTGTCATTTGCCTAGCTCAGAGCGTCGCAAGAGGTAACCCCTCGTCTGAATGGATCCTGCCTCAACAGAACGGGACCACATGTCGACTTACTCGGCCCTTGACTGTGAACTGCGTTCGTGATGTGTCAACGATACCTCGTTCCCACAGTGACCTTGTGCCTCCGTTACCTCCCCTCTCTTTTAATAATAATGGACTTTCAATCAGTCAATGAAAAAATTAGCTCAGCTTCCACTAGTGGCGCAAGGCTAAAGAAACAGCGGAGCTGATCGGCACCTATAGCTGGTCCTGGCCTTACGCGTGTTATGCTTTTCCGCAATTTATTGATTATTGATAGATTATCGATTACCTATTGATTGGCTATCGCAAGGTATTGGCCACGTATTTGGGCTAGGCTAAGCACTACCATGTAATCCCCAGCATTTCCCGGAATTCGTGTATTAATTATTGATTAGCTATTGATTGGCTATCGATTGGCTATCGCAAGGTATTGACCACGTATTTGGGCTAAGCTAAGCACTACCATGTTATCCCCAGCATTTCCCGGAATTCATTGATTATTGATCGATTATAGATTAGCTATTGATTGGCTATCGCAAGGTGAAGCGAGGCGCAGCTGTGCGCAGTGACGTCATCGCTAGGCGAGTTTTTGCGAATGCTACGCGGGGAAACGAAAAGCTTAAAAAGCTCCGCTGCTAAAAGCTGCAGTTTCGCCCCTGACGGGCGAAAGATTGACAACGATAACGACGTACTGGACTACTAAGACTCGTGTGTAGTTATGTGGCCAGTAATACGCTGCAGTAAATGTTCGCTTACTAATTAAACACCCGTCGTGTCACGTGCGCAGAGACACACATGATGGAAGTTCACAATGTGACCACCACAGGTGTGCGATTGTGTCCTCGCCGCTATATACAGTTATCGCATGTAGGGCTGTTGGCCATTCCGATCTGAAATGAGTAGGCGTTCGTGAAGGCCACGCCAAGCCACAAGCGGCACAGAAGCGTCTACTCAGCTCTAGATATTCGATTCGGATCCAAGTTGTGGAGACGAGCGTTGGTAAATTTCGTCGAGTTCCACTGCGCAAATGTAAGTTCACGTGTTAGCGAACGAAGCCCTGCGGCTGCGTCTGTTCTGGATAACGGTATAGCTACACAGTGGAGACCATAATGAGCAGAGCCGGCGGCCTCATCTTCACGGTCATTTCCGTAGATACCGCAATGGCCCGGTACCCACTGATGAAATTCACCATTAAGTCAGTGGGCAAAGACCGACGCCGGATTTTCAGCGACACGGGGCCCTTAACGCTATCGCGTTATTAATAAGGGCAGATGGGGCCTCAAAACGAAGTTTGCGCGAATCTTTCGCGTCTTGTGCCAGCGTGCAGTCGCTGCAGTTTGACCGAAGACGAGCACAATAGGTATCATTCATGTTTTATGCCGCTACATGTAACCCCCGCCTCCCACCGGCTGTCATCTCCGCTCTACGATTGTTAACATTTCTTGCGTCCTTTATTTCTCCTCACATTCCTCCGTGCAGAGTCACACTTCTGCTTCAGAGCCCAGCTTTTCCGAAGAACTTCTTTATTCCACTTCTTCCCTCGCACTTGTACAGACCAGTACAGTACAGACAGCCGATGATCCGTGATCTCAGACGGAAATGCGTCATTGGTTTGAATAAACGTCTACATTTATTGAATTTGTGTAGCTATTTTTAGAGACACGCAAATTGCTACGTACGCATATAATATTAAAAACGAGCTCAATTGAACGGCGTGCTTAAAGTATTCCTTATGCCGTCACATGGGAAGCCAATCAGATCGCTCGCCTGAGTCACGTCTCTCGCCCATATACAGTCGAACCTGGATATATCGAACCCACATATAACGAATTATTATCTATATGGAACAGCTGTAAAATGCCCTTGAAAATTTCTGTATAAAATTTTTCTTTTATATATCGAATTACCAATATATCGAACATTATTGTGATCCCCTTCAGATTCGATATATCCGGGTTCGACTGTATTATATACGTAGAATAGGCGGAGGCAACTGAAAACTCGGGTAACGGCGCCGGTGCGATCTGTAGCGATGCAGATGTGTAAAGCCTAAATTAATCGATTTATGCAGAACACTTAAATTTGGCCCTTTATTTATGATCACAAGGAATCTACACCGTATCAGGGGCCTATATACAAAAAAGTCACAGGCCTGCGCGGCACACGCAGCACAGTCACAGCGTAAGCTGGTGGAGCGGCTCAAGAGTAGCTCCAATTTGGGCACCACGCACAACAGGGTCTTCGCGGCAGTCTGTTCGCCTTGTTTTGACGAGAACGATCTGAACTGTCCGCCCGGCGTCGACGGCGAGCTGAGGCTTGCAATACTCTCTGCACAGCAGTCTGCTGAGCCCGATCAAGCCTTACAACTGCAACTTACGTGTCGGGTGCGCCGCGTTTGCAGGCACCTTAATTACATGGCGCCACCACACTGGCGGAGGCTCGGCAGGTCGGGAGCACGTTGATTGCGTGCCTCGTCTGAATCGCATATCGTCGTCTGCGCCTGCGGACGCTGCGTTTGCAGGCATCTTACCAAGATGGCGCCACCATACTGGCGGAGGCTCGAGTCGTCTCCCCCTGCGTGCTTGCATTAAGTCTATTTTCCGCGGCCCGGTAGCAAGCGCTTGCGTGGCTCAGTGGTAGAGTATCCGGCTTCCACGCAACGGGCGCGGGTTCGATCCCGGCGGGTATCGGGTACTTTCTTCGCGGCTCCGGCGATAGCGGTTACGCGGCGGAAGCCGCCGGCGGTGGCATCATCGCGACCCGAAACGGCTCTTGGAAAGAGCCCATAACAGCTTACGCTGTAAAACGAAGTTGCTTAGATGTCGAGGCCAGTCACTGAACCAGGCGTTCGGGTGGTGTTGCCCGCATTTGCATTTCAGAGGCGGTATATTTAGGAGATGATGACACCTGCATGGTCGATCACTTTCGGAGAGAGTTTCACTTCCGCGAGATTCCGCGTGACTCGGCGCCGGAACCGGACAGCGTTACCAAGTTCGCTACCTATCGCATAGTGCCAAGAGCGATCTGAAGTGAAGGCGCGAAAACGACGACGGACGAAGAGAGAGCACACACACACACAGGGCGCCACTTCCAACAATGTTTAATCAGAAAGGACCGCCACTAATTTATACAGGGAGCACAATCACAGTTTCTCAGTGCGCATTCGCGTTCAGGTAAAGTAGTTCTTTGCGTGGCAGAGATATTGAGGCAACACTTACGCACTTACGCCACTTACGCACTTACGCCAAGAGCGCTGTCGGCCGTGTACTTAAACTCGCCCCTCGCGAAAGTGAAATTATCTCCGAAAGTGCTCGCCTTGCCGAAAGTGATCGCCTTCCACTCCGGCTGCGTATGGCACAGCCGCGCCATGCGCACAGGGACGAAAACTTGAAATCGATCTGCGATGGGGATAGAGTGCGCCGAGTGTTGATAGCGTCGTGTGCGCCTTGTTCACGCCTCTTAGTTCGCGTTGAAGCGAAAGGAAGCACGAAGGTAAATTCGCTCGCTGCTGCCACCGCGCTTCCTCACGCCAGCGTTTTGACAGCTATAGTGTCCGCGGTCATCGAGCGAGATGTGTTGATGTTTGCTCCTGCGCGCGTGACACCCATGCTCGCTAATTTTGCTAGTAAGCGAATGTTTACGAGTGTATACGGCCGAAAAAATTATACTATCAATACTTCGTATAGCTGTCTAACAATTTACTATCGCAATCGACGCTTCCCCTTTCGGGCGAAACTGCGACTTTTTTTTTTTCTACCATCGCTTTCTCCGTCCTTTCATTTACTTCTCTTTTGTTTATATATGCATGCAGGGTTTTTTTTTCCCCGTAACTTGCGCCAAAATTTGAAATTATCAGAGTGCCACGTAGCAGGACAGAACTAAGTGTTGTTTGTTCGTCGCCTGGAACAAAGCCCGAAAAACACGAAAAACCACTTTTCGCGTACTGTTGCGGGCTTGTTTCAGGCTTGGAAAAAAAAAAAAAACATTTACGTAGCACGTGTAGAGCAACAGAAAGATGGATCGGGAATTTTCTGTGATAGCCTGCAATTCTCTGAGTGACAGTTTTTCTCTGATTATAATATTTGAAAAGTTAAGTAATTATTAATAGCTAATTATGTAATTATTATCATCAGCAGCAGCAGCCTATTCATGTCCACTGCAGGACGAAGCAGTAGTGCACCCAGGATCTCTGCCAGGGGTGGGGGGGGGGGGGGTTGACAGTTTGCCAATACCATCTAAACAGCACTAATTTCAATTTTGTCACGGGAAATTGTCAAAAAAAAAATGCGCTTTTTGCGAGTGTGCAGACGATTGCGCGTCTTACATCTTAGTTTCAGCACTCAAATGCGCAAGGAAAGAAAAGGGGTTAAACAAAAGGTCGGCCTAAGGGGGGGGGGGGGGGGGAGGTTACAACCCCCGAACTCCCCCCCCCCCCCCCCTTCGGTGCGCCACTGGGACGAAGGCCACTCCCTGTGATCTCCACTTACCCCTGCCTTGCGCTATAGCTGATTCCAACTTACGCCTGCAAATTTCCTAACTTCATCACCCCACCTAGTTTTCTGCCGTCTTCGACTGCGTGTCCCTGCTCTTGGTATCCATTCTGTAACTCTAATGGTCCACCGGTTATGCATATTCCTACGCATTACATGGCCTGCCCAGCTCTATTTTTTCCGCTTAATGTCAACCATAATATCGGCTACCCCCGTTTGTTCTCTGATCCACAGCGCTATCTTCCTGTCTCTTAACGTTAGGCCTAACATTTTTCGTTCCAACGCACTTTGTGCGTTCCTTAATTAACTTCGTTAACTTAGTATGTATCAAAATTGGCAAGTACATGACAAGCGTATATGACGAACATAAATGATAGGTCATGACATACGTGTCATGTATAGGTCATATGAAACAGCCGCCTACGTCTTGGCACTCTCGTGGTCGTTCCGTGAACTTGGTAGGCACATGCACTGCTTCGCATAACATCGATGCCTATACAGGGCGTGAGATCTGCCGGGCGTTTTTTTTTTTTTTTCTTTCTTTCTTTTTTGCGATGCGAGACAGGAACCTACCTATACCAGTGCCTACCGAAAAGTGCAAATAATGAGGCAAAGAATGCTCCCCATGTAAATATATCTCGCATTCCAGCCCGATTGTCGCGTGGCGTGGCAACTGGTTAAACGGTCCCGGCGTACTCGCACGCATTTGTTTTCGCCGAGAGACTCGAGCTTGGGCCCGCAGCCACTGTCTCGAGCGAGAGCCGGGCGGTGACTCACCGTGCGCGCAGCCGCAGGTGTTTCGATTCACGCGAGGCGTCTGCGCGCGCGCCGAAGATAAAAAAAAAAAACGTGCATGGAGCTGCTGCTCGCCGAACACAACGTATAAGAGGCGTCGGTCAGTGCCCATGCGGCAGTGTGACCTGCAGCCTCCTCTGTTCTGCTACAAAGAGCGCGATCTCGTTTTTTTTTTTTCTTTTTTTTTTTCACTCGCAATTAATGAATTTGAAGATCGAGGCATGGGCGCCTTACATATACTTTTTTTTTTTTTTTTAGACCACAAGTGTTTCTAGGTGTAATCACCGACCGCTATTTGTCAGTGCAGGAGTGCTCATTGTCTCGCCTCTGTGAGCAGACGAAGTGCAGTCGTTTCGCGAACGCCGTCTGCCAGTGGCGTACCAACTATTTCTCGAGTGGGGGAGGGGGGAGGGGGGGCAAACCGCAAACTACCTGACCCTCCCTCTCTCCGAAAATAATTTTTCGGCCCCTCATAGTTCGCCATGTGTGATTGATAAATAGGCCATATAAAAAGTCACAAATTACGTTTTTAACGAATTACCTGATGGCCCATATTGTAATCTGCAAATTGTAGCCGTGGAGTTCGCAAGGCGGATCCACTTGGAACGAATTCTCGTGATGACACCAGTTTTCAGGATATTAATTGCAGAACTTTGCGGAGAAATGCATTGGCGTTCCACTTAATTTTGTCCTTCAATGCATAAAGCGACGTTTTGTTAAGAAACTAAATGGGACGCCAATGCATTTCTTCGCAAAGTTCGGGAATTAATATCTCGAAAGCGCTGTCATCCGGGGAATTCGTTCCAAGTGGATCCGCCTTGCGAACTCCACGGCTGCACTTTGTATTCCAAGTGGATCCGCCTTGCGAACTCCACGGCTACACTTTGTAGATTACAATATGGGCCATCAGGTAATTAGTTAGAAACTTACTTAGTGAATTTTTATTAATTAGTCGAGTATGCATTTCAATTTTTTGCGCAAGTAATGTCCGCCGCTTCGAGTAGACCAGCTCAATAAGTAGAATTGGGCTATCTGCCACAGGCAACCTTAAATAAATTTTGAAAGTGTTCGCTGAAACACCCTGTATATATATATATATATATATATATATATATATATATATATATATGTTGTGTGTGTGTGTGTGTGTGTGTGTGTGTGTGTGTGTGTGTGTGTGTGTGTGTGTGTGTGTGTGTGTGTGTGTGTGTGTGTGTGTGTGTGGGCGAATTACAATTCGAATTTCGATTATATCAATATCATGTGATAGAGCCTGGATATGGCGTACGTGCTACGATGCAACATGTATGTGCTCGCTAATCCTGCAAATGAGCATGCCTTGACCTGTAAATAGGTTTAAACTAATCTCCCCTCTACCGATGTAGATAAACCGTCGTTCTATTCCCTCTAACTATTCGTCCTAGCAATTCTCATCACCAAGCAATCAGCTCTCGTCGTGATAGTAGGGACGACGGCGTGGGCCCGCTTAGCCTCCGTGTGACGTAGATTGTGACGTAGCGTAGCAGCATAGCCCAGCTACCCATTTTCGAGAGGAGCGAACGGCGTATAGTATTGATTCAAAACTATCGAGAGTACTATCAGTCTAACTATCGATAGTTTGATCACTATCAATATAGGCACTATCAATTATTTAAGATCACGCGACTTACCCCGCGTAAACACTGCAAAGCATAAACTTGGTGACATTATTCCTGTTCCCTATATTTAGTGGTCATTTATTGCGAAACTTTTGGTAGTATATATTACTAGCTAATAACTGAAAAACTATCGATTGCACGGTCGATAGCAAACTATCGCAACACTATCGACAGTACGAAAGCACTAATTTAAGCTAGCTGAAGAAAATCACCAGTTGATAATCAGCGCACGCGTGTTATCTTCTGGTAGTCCTGTTGCCCGTGCTGTTTGTCCAGTATGTCGATATCGATAGTACTATATCGCACAGTCATATCATTTAACTTTAGGAGGTCAGTGCGGTCGGTCGGGGTCGTTGCGATGTCTTCACCACTGCAATAATACGATTATGTCTTCTGTCGTGGCGTACCCTGCTCTGGCCTTGTGTAAAATGACTTGCGACTCTCGGGAAAGCCCTTTTGGAAAGAGGGTGGTCTAAATAGTGTGTCTGTATATGCTCTCCGCAGGTGCATCTACATGGACATTAACCTAATTCAGGGATTGATGCCAGGATGTTTTCTCTGTGGAGTTTCGGTATAGCAGCACCGTTACTCTTCGGGGCCTTACTGTAGAAGCTAACCCAACTAACCAACACTGCGTGATATTGGCCATGTTGGGGCCATAGCAAATGACACCACATCGATACAAAATGAAGGAATGGTGTATAGTTCAGCGGAAATCCGCTAGGTGGAGATAAGTAATTAAAGAGAAACTGAAACATTCGAGTTGTCGACAAATTCGACTTCGCCCTGCCATCTGCTAGCCGCCTGGTTAGCTCAGATGGTAGAGCGGCTGCCCCGGAAAGGCGGTGGTCCCGGGTTCGAGTCCCGGACCAGGACGAATTTTTCTTCAACTGCGAGGCTTTCTTTCGAGGAACCCGGTTGGATTTCCATAGTAGCGAATTGCTACATTTGGGTGGATGTTTCAGTTTCTCTTTAAAATGAAGGAAGAAGCAACTGAATAGTCCATGAACTGATTTACTTGGTCGATATAGCGAAGCCTGTAAGTTATCCGCGGTTGATTTTTTTCTATGCATGAGATAGGTGCTGTCACCGATATGCATCAACCTAGTGGCGATACCTGACGATACTACGGCGGGACGCTTTTAAGGAAAGGGCAGATATATGTGACTGTGAAGGTGCAGAAGCGATTGTTGGAGTAGAACAAAGAACGAGCGTTCATTCTCTTCATATTAAACGTATGGTACTCGTGCACCAATATGGCCACGGCTGGCAGCCAAGCGACCCGACCCCCCCCCCCCCCCCCCCCTTGTGATTTTCCACGCACGTACACATCCTGCGTAGACAAACGCGTGGCTCTGGGTCACCAATGTTGTCCCACAAGGCCCGTATTGGTCACTTGCCAGGGAGGGTACTCGGCTAGGCCCCGCCAGAACTTTCGAGGTCGAGAGAACTGTAACGTATGAAACGCTTGCGCCAGCTGCAAGGCGAAGAAGAGGATAAGAGATTTAAAAGAGAAAGAAAGCACGTGAGGCGAGTGGAGCGAGGCAAACGGGTATCGACTCCAAGCGCGTATCAACTAGCAGTCGCGCCGCGCCGAGGTTCCCGAGCGCCGCTGCAGCGCGCCCACACGAGCGACTGCTGCTGCGCCGACTCTCGTACGAGCCGGGATCAAAGGCCACGACCGGGAAAGGGTTCCGAAAAGGACGTAAACTAAAAGCGGCCGCCGTCGCTCCTACGAGCGGGATACGCCCGCGGAAGCACACGGCGTACGTCAGGACTTGGCAAGGTGCCCAGCCAGAACAGCGGCACATCGCGCACAAAGCAAAACAAAGCAAGCGCATAAGCGGCGACCTTAGGGAACAGGAAGAAGCACCAGCGCGCGACGACTACCCAGTGCTGTGCAAATGCTACTTGTCTCGGCACAACAGAGCAGTCGTTTGCTAGTGGAGCGCGACAACAGTCGCGTCCACTCTTTCTAACGATAAGGATAAAGCGAAAAACCGCGCGCACGCGGGCGCACGATTTCAGACATGGCAGACGCTAGCTATATCGGGCTGCGCGCCGCCGCACGGGGTCTGCCGACCTCCCCTCGAGATGCCGGAATGCGCGCAGCCCGCGGCCTAGGTCAGGCACGTGGAGACCCGGTAGGGAGAGTCCACGTTGGCGAGCGTTTGGGAGGAGTTGCTCGACGATGCGCCGGTCGGTACGCGGGTGACGTCGTCTCAGCTGAAGCGATGACGTGAGCGGCAGTCAGCGTGCGTGCCGCCTTTCCTCGTTGTGCTCGCGACCGGGTCAGCGCATGCGCAGATCGCGCCCCTAGAGCTTTGCGAGCGGGCACCATTTTGCTGCGCCGGTTTGTTTTGCTGCTCGGGGCGTCCGCCGCCGCTTGACCGCTGTTCAACAGAGGCTGTGTTTGGGGGCGACCACTGGTCGTCTGCCGTGCCCCCGAGAAACGTGGACAAGCCCATGGTCAAGATGTCGGCGCTCATGTCTCGGGGTCACCGCCAGCACTGCTACCTGTGCGACCTGCCTCGCATGCCGTGGGCCATGCTGCACGACTTCTCGGAGCCCGTGTGCCGCGGCTGCGTCAACTACGAAGGCGCTGACCGGATCGAGGTCGTACTGGAGACCTGCGCGCCAGATGAAGCGGGCACACGGATTTCCCGAGGCCGTAGCGCGGCCCCTCTACAAAGGACTGAACGGAGCGCCGCCCGAAGTGGTGCCGCCGCCGCAGCAGCACCGCGCTGCAGCGCCGGGCGCGCCGGCGCCCATGGCACCCGTGATGGACCGCTTCGAGCGACGCAACGCCATGCTCGAATACAGCCAGCGAATGCGCGCCGACCCCCGGGCTGCCCAGGCTTCCGGCGTGCCGTGCAAGCGCGAGCGGGACGACGACGAGCCGCCCGAGCCGTCCAAGCGCGCCGCCGCGCTGCAAGCGCTCGACGAAGCGGTGCCGCCGCGTCCGCCGCTCACGCGCGGCGAGTCGCTGCCCACCGCCGTCATGGGGGTGCCCTTCGACGTGCGCTACAAGAAAGAAATGGTGGGACGAGTGTACTCGTTCGACACGGCTACGTCGCTCAAGAATGCGCCAGGTGAGTGTTTGAAAAGCGCTGGCGCCATCGCTCTCCCCTACAGAGCGGCGCGTGCATTTCTTTTTCCGCCCCCCTTCCCCCCCACCCTCGGCCTACGAAGTCCTAGGTGGCAGGTCGCCGGGCTCGCTTACGTCATGGGCGACAGCGCGCTGGTGACGTAGCCGTTCCGGCGTAGCGCGCGAGCGGCGGGGGACCGGTCCCAAGCCGCCGGAGACGCGTAGGGGGAGACGGCAGCTGGCCGCAACGAAGGGTGGTGCGCGTATCGATCGGGCACGCAGCGACCGTAGAAGCGTGCGATGGGGCAGGGTACCCGTGAGGGGACGGGGCGAACGTGACGTGCTTCGAGTCTTGCGCGCCCCGGCTGTCGTCTGCTGCTGTCCGTTTGAGGAACCAGCAGCGCTGCAGGGAGGAGCTTGTTTGCCGTGTGTGTACGATAGGCCCGTGATGGGTACTCCGGCACGGGGTTTATTTTTGCACCGATACGGCGCGATTATCCAGCGCTCGCCCGTTGCCGCTGAGAGCGCTAGATAAGATCACACTAGCTACACAGTGCTCGGTCGGACGACGCAAAATAACGTCGACGCGGCGGGAGATAAACATAAGCGATCATAGCTAGCTTGCCTGCCTGACGAGTGGCGCGAGAGAGCGCCGGTTTGGGAGAGGAGCGCGCCGACGGCAAGTTACCGACCGCGTTGTCTCTCTTTTTTTGTTTTCCGCCGCACTTACGTCACTGCTCGACATCACGCCGGCTCGACTCACTCCCTCTCGGTTTTTTTTTTTTTTTTTTTTTTTCCTTCTCTCGTCCGTTTGGCGTCGATTGAGTGAACGCCGCCCTCCTCCTCGAGTTCTGCAGTCAGTGCAGACCTCGGGGGTGACGTTGAGCGCGCATCCCCACCGTCACGCCAGCAGCGGTCGCGCTTGGCTGAACGGCCCGGCTGCCTTGTGGCATTTCTCTCAATCTCTCGCGCACGAAAAAAAAAAAAAAAAAATTAATAAAGATTCCGGTGTTGTGCAAGGACGGCAGCCGGTTGCTCCGTGCCGCCGTGGCTCGACCGCTTCGCTTTTGTCGCCGCTAGTTTTCGCCGCCGAGATTGTTATTCCGAATGGACATTCCTCGTTCGCTGCTGCCGTTTCCTGCCTCGTGTACACGTCTCGGCGGCGTGCGCGTGAGTAGGTTGGCAATGAAGGTGTAGCTTGTCTCGCGGCTAGTATTAGGGGGGAAAAAAAACACGCCCAGGTCGTCTGCGCTCGGGACCGTTTCCGAACTGTATCCCCAGGGGCACGTCTCGCAGTATCTTGTGGCGAAAACGTCGCGCTCGATGGCTCAGGGACACTAGTAGAGATTACAGTAACTCTAGTAGAGATAAGTGGACTGCGCCACCTCGAACGCCAACGGTGCCGTGCATTCTTGACGTCTGCGGTGCACGATCGTCGGTGTTGGCGCTTCCCAGCCAAGGTTGTTGGGAAAAAAATTTCAGAAAAAAAAAAAAAAAACGTATTCCGCAGCATGTACTGAGCGTTGCTCCTTTTGCAGTGTCAATAATAGCATAGCACACGCCTTTTTACCCAAATATATGGAAATGAAAATACACATATCACGAATATCCAAATTTTTTATAAATATCTCGAAGAATAGTTTTTGTTGATATTTAGATAGCTTACCATAGGTTATCACTACATATGTGTGCTTATCACATACACGACACTTATTGTTAATATACGTGTTCCTGGTCTAGTTGGTTCATTCTTATTACGGTGCAAATTCGCATTTCGCTAGAAATGAGCTGGTTTATTTACGCATTGCGTTTACTCCAAGAGTTGCACGTTGCACCTCTCATCGAGTTGTATACGGAAAGCGGAAGGAGTCGCGGCAGCACTGCGTTGCTGAACCAAACCAGCTGAGCCGGAGCAGCGCGGCGTCCGGCAAGAGCGAGCATTGGAAAATGTGTGGCCTCCAAGACTGGCGCAGCTGTGGTCTTTGAGGCCGCACGGTATGCCGACAGACTGCTTCTCGTCACCGTTGTTCTTGCGTTGTGCCAGCGTACAGCAGTATTGTTGAGCATTGCAACAACCAGCGTAGTTTAATACCACGTTTGCGAGTGTTACACGTGCTCTTTGGGAAACAAACCATCTTACACGTCAGTAAAAACGCTGTAGGTTAAGGGGCAGGGGTTTTTGATTACTGTGGGCTGCACGGCTGATTCACTCGATTTGCTTTTCTTTCCGTCTCATCCTAAAAAAAGTTGGCAGGCGTTGTGCCCCTCTCGGTGTAAGTTGTCAGCTTGCCCCCTCCCTATTTCCTTCGTGTCCTTGTGTGTATGCGTGTGCATACCAACAATAATAATTTATTTCCGTTTACCATAAGTGTGGCATTTCGTTTCATCCTTCGGCGAAAAGCGTGCTCGAAATCGAACACGACTGTCA
The DNA here is from genome assembly GCF_013339745.2 of Dermacentor silvarum. Classification (NCBI taxonomy): domain Eukaryota; kingdom Metazoa; phylum Arthropoda; class Arachnida; order Ixodida; family Ixodidae; genus Dermacentor; species Dermacentor silvarum. Next base: position 16,363,931 of record NC_051160.1, on the reverse strand, counting down.
GTTGGATTGCCATGTGTTACGGGGCTCTGTGGACAGCATGGCCTCCGAGCACGCCGGATCTCAGAGGCTATGGTGGACAGCCACGACGAGCGCCTCAGAAATGCAAGCTGAGACGCGGAATTTGTAAATCGTCAGTTCAGGTATTCGGACTCAAGCTGTTCATTGCGTGCTGCAGGTACTGCATCTAGTGATAAAGCGAGCCATTGACGTGAAAGGTAAAAAGCTCGTCTTTTGCACCCTGTACCGTCGCCATTTTGCCGAGATATGTCAAGGTATGGCGGGTGCTGCTTGTTGGCTGGTCCCCACATTGCGAGTGTTCGTTGCTTTCTTGCACGATTCACCGGTACACGGCATACCGGTGGCGGCAGGTGATATACGTACGTAAGTTGTCGTTGTTCCTTAGCGAAATGGCACAGTGTAAGCGTGGACTTGAGTTCCAATACAAATACGCCGTCATCTTCATTCTTCAATCGTCGCCATGCGTAGGATCCACATGTTCGAGCGCCGCACGCTTATGTAGTTTATGTGCCAGGACTTCGGTAGTGTCATACGATGCTAGTTTCATTAACTTTCGCTGCCCGATTTGACAATCGCCTTCGCTCCGAATAATATTTGTATGCACCTCGAGGTTGTTGCTTTGTGGTCGGTCAATACTCTTTGTAGTTCTCATCATGCGACGCCTGTCGTTTATATGGTTACGCTCGAGAATAGATGTGGCAGGCAATCCCAATCAAGGCTACGTTCTGTGTTAGAAGTCGTCGTCACAATAATGCCACCGGAAGTCGCCGTCATGCTCGCATCCGTTGTTCGCAAGCAGCCACGACATATTTGAAAGCGTTTATTCTCCTGGCACCCGCTCCTGTCCGATATGTCGCGGCTGTTCTGAAGACTGCAGCTATGTTTCCTAACGATGAGCCTTCCAGAAGCAAGCATTTCTTCCTTTTCTCTCTTTTTTGCGTTTTCTCTGTTCACGCACTGAGTCAATGGACCACTTTCAAAAGATATCCTGCGCGTGCATGAGAAATAAATCTTCCAGCCAGAAATGCTCTGGACCACAGACTACATTCACGGACAACTTTCTATGGCGATGAAGGTAAATGTACGAGGGCAGAGCTTCTGCTCGTGCCTTACTGCGCCAAGTAGTCCGGCAGCATTTGACAGCGCTAGCCGCCGAAACAGTGCTTTTGGTTTCTCGGAGTACATACTGAATCGGCGTACCTTCGCTCGCGGCGGTTTCGCATTTGACCATGACGCGGAAAAAAAAAAAAGCAATAAAGAAAGTCAAATTTAACACTTAGTTGTGTGTTTTGTCCAATTTTGCTGTTGTAAACAAGCTGTTTGTCTTCTCATCCCCAGCTCAAACGCGGACGAAAATGTGAGACTATCTTCAGAAGCGCTCTCGCTTGCGCGCGCTTTGCCTCTGTAGCTTTTCCTTCATTGCCGCAGAAAGTTGTCTGCGAGTATAGTAAACAAAGCCTCGTTACCATTAACCAGCTTCGCTTTTACCCCCGCCGAATCGCTCTACATTCTACTCTTCGCGGATTAGGCAGTAGCAAATGCTGTTGAGTTGGAACGATACATTCCCTCTGGCTAAGCAGGGGGGCTATTCTAGATGTAAGAGTCCACCTAGTGGACTGTCCATTTCGGCTGTCGCTGATTGGCTGCAGCTGCACGAGCGATGAGACAGGTACCCCCACCCAGTCTCCTCCGCGCTAGTGCAGCTGCAACCAATCAGCGACAGCCAAAATGGGACAGTCCACTAGGTGGACTTTTGCAGAATACCCCCTGGTGTGAGGTAACTATGATGGCGTGTTACTTTCGGGTCCTTCCGCAGCGTGCTAAACTATGCACCGGTAATGCGAAGGAAGCTCCTCTTGCCACATGTAGACAGGACGACGACGGCTTGGAGTGCGGTAGTGTCCCCAATTAATCGCTTCCCAGTGTACAGCCAACACGCAGTCTCGTGATCGACGCGGTATGTTACGGAACGCGCGTGCGACAAAGTCTTGGGCGGGGACGCAGCGTTTTGCTGCTGCATGCAGAGAGCACCTCCTTAAAACGCTTGGGCGACGGGAGCACTTAGCATTAGCATTGATCAATTCCATCTGGTCCCGAACAGTCGATGTGCGCGCATCGAGGCACCCTGGGGCGAAACCGTAACGCCCGCTAAACAGAAGCCCACCCGTGTCGACAAACACTTCACACAAGCGGAGGCGCGACGCGGGAGGAGCCTTGGCGCAGTCTACCCCCCCCCCCGCCCGGCCGCCCGCATGTCACCGGTCTTATAAAATAGTTCTCTCTGCCAGACTGTGGCCGTCAAAGCACTTCGCAGACCTTTTCCCGCTAGTGATGCACTCCGAAAGCTGCGCAGTTGGCTATAGAAGTTTAGTTCTATATATGTTCGAGCACATACGTTCTTAATACCCCCGAAATGTAATGCTAAACTACATCAGCGATGAACTGGTCTCTTCCTTATAACCTTGTCTTTAGTTGCGCTGTCGCAATCATGAACCAGAATGCGTATGCACTTATTCATGGCAAATAAGCAACACCTATAGCGCACTGAAAACGGAAGACGAAGGAAGACGTGCACATGGGCTCAACACAAGCGCTGTTTTGTGTCCACGTCTTCCTTCGTCTTCCGTTTTCAGTGCGCTATAGGTGTTGCTTATTTGCCATGGATCAATACCAACTCGCCCTGTTTTCCATCCTCTTCGCATACTTATGTACGCCCCTGAGCAAAAGTATACGGACCAGGGATTGCGCGATAAAGCAGATTTTTTCAACTGCCTGCGAATGCAACTTGAAATTGAGGACTGCAGTTCAAAATTGGCATTGCGAACTTTCCAGTGTACTCGTAAATTTCAGTTTAAGCATGTTAATTACGAAGAAATTCAGTTTTTTTTCGGCGACCCTGTGATCCGTATACTTTTGCTCACGGGTGTACATGAGCTTATCGTTACAGACATGCCCCTTAGTAACGCGTTCGTTGTATTGCGTGCTAGCATTGTTTTCCGATATCGTCTCGGTATGACTCACTAGCCTATTGATCGAAAAGGTATAATTCTCAATTTGCTTTATTCAGCTCTTCTCTTTTGGAACGGAAGCGACGCTTATGCATCTAGTGATAGTAGTGAGTTTGGGTTGGCCGCTGTTGGGTACGGAAGGCGAGTTTTGGAATTGGGCCGGAGTGGCACTATGGAGTTTGTGCGTTTGGTGCGCCGCCGTGGTGGAAAAATAAGAAAAAGAGCTGATATGCCATGTTTGTCAATTCCACGCACACAATGGAAGCTTTGGCTCTGGCCGACTTCGGCTCGTTCGGGTAACTTGGCCAGGGGAGGTATTCTGTTAGAGTCCACCTAGTGGACATGCCCATTTCATCTGTTGCTGAAGTGCTGATTTGCTGCGGCGCGTGACTCCTGTTGAAGCGCACCGCAGCCCAGCCGATCATAACTTCAGCAGCAGACGAAATGAACATGTACACTAGGTGGACTCTTACAGAGTACCTCCCCGGGTCTCGTCCACCGCAAGGAGAATCCAAAGCGGCTTGAGATTTGCGGGGTCTTGGTTCTACCGAAATCCAAAAGTTGCATCGGGCTCAGTCGAAGCACGGCATTTTTCGGGTGTCGCCTAATTCTTAAGCTCTCTAGTGCTAGTGCAACTGGATTAGTAACGTATTTTACTGCGTTTCGCAGTAAGTAGCTGAGCCTTATTAGTAGCGGTTACATTTTCTAGTTAGAAAATGACGCTAACACGTAACATTTGCCCCTCGAACCCCTTCATTCGTCTGCGGTGACCGCATTTCGATGGGGATGAAATGCAAGTGCGATCGTTTACTTAGATTTAGGTGCACGTTAAATAACCCCAGGTGGTGAAAATTAATCCGGAGCGCACGGCCGGCCTCTCGGGAAGACCCCCGAACCGAACGAGACACACTGACCAGATACAACGACATTACAAAGATGTACCAACAAGCCAGAAGAGCATTCCCACCACCACACAAAGACCTAAACAGGGCACAAGCAGTGACCATACGTCAACTGCAAACAAAAACCGTCCCGAACCCGTTTCACCTCAAACGGGTATTCCCCGCAGTACACAAAGAAGACACATGCAAGATATGCAAACAGGAAACAGCTACACTCAAACACATGCTATGGGAATGTAACGCCCTACACAAAAACGAATTAAACTCCGAGACCCTATCGCTGAGGTGGGCCGCCGCTCTGCGCAGCTCCGACCTCGGCGACCAACTCAGGGCGGGCCGGCGCTGAGACAAGATCTCGACTAGAGTTACTGTATATGCTCCCTACCTTTGGTAGCATATACAGTAACTCTAATCTCGACGTCCCGTCCGTGGGAGACCTGAGCCCGGGTCGCCAAAACTGCAGGATAATTCAATAAAGTTATTACCAACCAACCAATGGAATATCCCCCGTAGTGCTTGTATGTGTGGCAGCCTTTACCGGCCATGTATTGTGTGTGTTTTGCGTCGGTAGACAAGTGTGTTTGGGCTTGGCGTCACACGGCAGGCGGCCTCGCGTGCCGAGAACGAACCACGTGCTTTCTAACTTCGCAGGTTTCATTAGCCGCGAGAAAATGATTTCCAGTGAGGGTCACCAATTTGGAAACGTTAAGAACAATGCAACGCGCCTTTTCAAAAAGACGTTTCGCCAGTTGCCCAAACAATTTTATTTGCCGGGAAATAGCTCATGACGTCAAGGAACTGTGCTATGATATATCGGTATACCTTGTGGTCACAAATCCACTCTGTATTCGAGTAGGCGTTGGCTGTACAACTACTGCGCAAGCTCATGACCCAGGGAGAGAGGTAGTTGTTCCACTTCAAAATATATCAATGATGTTTCCACATTTCATCTTCGTTAGTTGTGCTTTAAAGAAAAAAAATACTAAAAGCGGCGCGTCTATTCTATAATAGAAGGAAGTTGAACCAAGACCTATTGAGCGCGTGGTCGTGGGTTCGTTTGTTGGCCGCGGCGACCGCATTTTGAAACTCTCGTGCACCGGATTTTTATTGGTGCTCGATTAAAGAACACTATTAAAACTGCATATACAAGCGTGACTTGTTTGCCACTTCATATTACGATACGACTTCACTATACCTGTATCGCTTGTGTATACTTTTTTAACATACCTGTGTAACTTATGTACTCGCCCTTATGTAATACCCCGTTTATAAGGGGTACTTAAGGTAATGAAACGAAACGAGGTGGTTGAAATTAATCGTGTGGTGATGTAATTATATGTGGTATCGTATAACGACGCGAGGACGGCCGGTGCTTCGGAAGCTGTGCATTCTCCCGCACGTTGTGTCTCGATACTCTTGGTATATGCAATGGCCACGAAGCGTTGAGCGACGGGTTCCGTCGATGTGTGTGTTCGCAGGTTACCCGAGCGTGTGCAGTACTCCAAGCTCGACGGCGAGCTCGCTGTCGCCGCTGAGCAGCCGCGCGGCCCAGTCGCCGGACAGCGGCGGCGCCCAGCAGAACGGCGCGCCGGGCGGCCCCATGGCCGCGCTGCTGACCGTCGCCGAGGCGGTGCCCCCGACGTCTCCGCGCAACGGTGTGGCGCCCGCGGACTCGGCCACGAGCAGCTCGACGTCGGCGCGCCCTCCTCGGCAGTCGCCGCCCGCCGCCGCGCCTCCGTCGACGGCGCACAAGAAGTCGTCGCGGCACGCCGCCGCGACGGCGGGAGACGCCGACTGCGGCGCCATCTCGGCTCCCACGTCGTCGTCGTCTTCGGCGGCTGCGGCGGCGACATCGTCCGAGTCCGCGGCGGCGGCGGCCGCCGCTGCGGCAGCGACGCTCAAGTGCACGCTGTGCCAGGAGCGGCTGGAGGACACGCATTTCGTGCAGTGCCCGTCGGTGGGCCAGCACAAGTTCTGCTTTCCGTGCTCCCGGGACAGCATCAAGAGCCAGGGTGCGGCCTCCGGCAGCGAGGTGTACTGCCCCAGCGGCGAGAAGTGTCCGCTGGTCGGCTCGTCGGTGCCCTGGGCCTTCATGCAGGGCGAGATCGCCACCATCTTGGGCGACGAGTACAAGCTAACCAGCAAGGGCGCCGCCGCCGCAGCAGCAGTGGCTGCGGACACCTAAAGGCCTACTCGCACGGGGCGCCGTCCCGTGTTTGTTTTTTTCACCGACCGTTGGGAAAATGGCCGCCGCCCTGCCCGGACGGCGGTTGGCAGCCGTTGTCGTCTCTGCTCGCCGGCCCCGGCCTGTTTGCGAGGGATGAACTGCGCCGCACCTACCCCCCGAGCGCTGCTGCTTCTTGGGCCCGCGTCGACGGCCCGCCTGTGTCGACCTCGTGCTCCCTCATTGCACCGCGGGACCGCAATGGCGCGTGTGTGTGTGTGTGCTGCTCCCCCCCTGCCTGCCTTGTAAATAATAAAAGCCGAAAATTGTGTACAGCCGAAGCCGCCGTGTCGATCTCGTGTTACTCCGAGGGGTACGCATCGACTGGCCCCGACTCTGGGCACTGGTTGCCTCATTCGCACCTATACATGTTGCGGAGTTCACCAGCTGTGAAAAGACGCCGCAGTGTGTCCGTGCTTGCGCTGCAGAGAAGCGAGCACTTGATAACGTGGCGCTTGACAACCTGCAGGGGCACGAGTGCTTGCGTCGCCGGCAGTTATCCGCCGTTGCCGCTAACGCCACGCGACTTTCGGATTCAGCGCTAACTCGTAGGAATGTTAGTTGTGCGGAATTTAGCGTGTGTGAGGTACTAGATATGTTAATCTATGAGATCTACTGGATCTCGTTTTGCTCATCGTCTTGAATTTCCATCTCCTGCATTCCCCGTTCTTTTCCCTATAGATCGGTATAGCTACGAAACGTGACCAGAGTATTTTGGCATAAGTGAGGGACTGCACACACGCAATCCCACACACGCGTCCCTCACACGCAGTCCCTCGTTAACCGGCTCATGTGAGCTAGGGCGTACTGTCGGCGTAAATTCAAACGCGAACAATTCCGAAACTACTGCAATGCGTTGTTGCGTTTCCAGGTAGACCCGCATTTGTCTTCAGACTCTGAAGCTTGGGACGAAACCGGCTACATCGCGATGGCGCGTGTCGCAGTTTCGTGGATTTCCGGATGTGAGAAATCGCGAAATCGTTCCTCCTCCTCACTCGGCGCTAAACCACGTGACCTTGCGCGCTCCACGTCACGCGCTGGAAGGCGAATTTTTATTTTCCTCCCCCTTTTTTTCAGTTCATTCATGAAGACTTGTAAATTGCTTTTACACGTTGGTTCTGTGGGAAGAGGGTGACAAAAAGGCAACTAAATGTCTGACAATGCGCCACTACCCCCCTAACCACCAAATTAATAAAAAACCGCTATGAGCGGCAATCTTCTGCCGTGCTGGTAATAACGTGTTCAGAGCTGAGGCATGTTCGTGCCCGCCGTAATTTGTCCGGATTCTCTTACTGAACAAGTAGTGTGTCAAAAGCTATTGGTATGTTTCCGAAAAATAAGCTTCGCGGAATGCATCCGCGTTTGATCTCAATTAGTCGTAATTAAATAATTCGCTGTCGTCGCTATCTTGTTGCAGAAAATAGTTTCAAACGAGGATGTTGTGCTTGTGAAAGAGTGGGACGGAACGTCTTCGATTATGCGCGTCCCATTCGTTTGCAGTCTGTGCATTTTTTGGCCGTCGTGTCCCAAATTAACAAGCCGTAATGGATACGTGAGTACACTAACGTATAATAGAGCTGCTTTGCTACCCAAAGTGGCAACAAGCAGCCGATTTTTTTTTTTTTTTCAAATTATACCAGTGGACCGTGAAATATATGTACGAAGTCTGTTGATGTGGAATGACCAATTTCGCGCTTCACGGAAAATGACGTCAAGGAGCGCCTGGCAAACAGCAAAATTGGAATCGCCGTTTCCTCCCGAGCGGGTCTGGAATACGTTCGCGCGTGTTCCAGACCGGACCGTGGTGAAGGACAGCTTTTATATATTCGCTTTAATACGGCACGACGCAAGTTGCCATACTTGTGATTCGATGGTTGCCAGTAGAGTTAGTACAACCTCCCCCTCACAGTTCTCCTATGCAACCTAGACACACGGATGTTTCTTGGCGCGCGTCTTGGGTGCAGGTGTGAGGCGGCAGCGGCGGCTCTTACCTGGGACATCACACATCCTATTCTTCCGCAACTCATGATTGCACACCTCGATCATCATCGAGCTGGGAAAAGAAGCGTCCGGCACCTGTACACGTCGTAGCAAACTGCTACTCCGGACATGGTCTAATTACGCCATATTGTCAGTTCAGATTGGCCCACAGGGCTGCCTACGGGCTCTCTGATTGGCTCGTGCTTTCTGGGAGCGTCTGGTTTGCACGATCGCCTTTGACTCTGTTAGGGTAACTCTGATGATGATGATAAGTGGTTCTTGAGGGAAAGGGGAAAAGTTGCGCAATCTTCTGCAGCCCTTGAGGGAGCACGGCTCAGCGCCAACGGGGAGGGGTAAGTGGGAGCGAAAGAAGGGATAGAGTGGAGTCACCATGGCTGGGCGAAGCAAAACCGGCAGGCATAGGCGGCACGTATCAGGCCGAGATGGAAGGCCTTGGTGTGCTGCAGAGTCTGCAGGGGTGTTGTGCCGGGCCGGTCAGGCCCGGGGTGGGGTGGGAGGCCGTGAGGCCTTCCCGCGGTAACTCTGTAGTACGGTCCGTGCATGTCTCCATACCCCCACCCTCTCTCCCTTCCCCCAACCCAACGTAGGGTAGCCAACCGGACTTTTGACTGGTTAACATCCCTGCCTTCCTTGTATCCCTCTCTCTATCTCTCTCTGATTGGCTCAAAACGCCAACATGTCGGCATTTGCCAGTGCCCTGGGCCTTATTGTGGAGCGATCACTTTCGGGGTTACTGTGATTCGCACGAGATTTTGCCTGACTCGACGACCGCACTTGCTGGGGTAGACGGCCGACAGCGTTCCTGGCAAAGTGCCAAACTCGCTATATTCGCACAGTGACAGGAACGCGCTGTCAGCCGCGTGCATCGACACGGCGAAAATAATATCAGGTCATAGAAAATATCGAGGGGCCCTGGTAATATCTCTCGATAATACCGGCCCAGCGTTGCTCGTTGACGACTGCCTCGTGGTGCGGTGGCAAGGCAGGGCAGATTTTGGGACGTTCAAACCCGCCAACCACCCATTGCAGAGCAGACTAGAGACATTGAGAAATACGTGGAAATATTTGATGCGAAAAGCCACATAGATAAAGGTGGAGGAATCCTTGCTCCTGTGGCAAATGTGTGTCGCATTAATGACGTGCCCCTAAGCACGGCCGGTCTGGAGCGCGCACCGACGCTTCTTGTGGGGCGGCGTGCGGCGGCTGTAGGATTCGGGGGTCGTGGTGACGGAGTCTGGCGTCACACTGAGGATCGCTCTCTCTAGCCTACGCCTAGAGTTACTGTATATGCTACCAAAGGGAGCATATACAGTATGGAGCATATACCGTAGGGAGCATATACAGTAACTCTACCTACGCCACCGGTGCATCTCGAAACGGATAGCTGGCCTGCGCTATGAGGGCCCACGCCGTCGTCCGAACTTTTACGAATCATGACGAGAGTTGACAACTTTTTGATTGAGCACCAAGAATGGATACCAAGAGAAGGAAGCGCAGTCGAGGTCGACAGAAAACCAGATGGGATGATGAAGTTGGGAAATTTGCAGGCGCAAGTTGGAATACGCTAGCGCAAGACAGGGGTAATTGGAGATCGCAGGGAGAGGCCTTCGTCCTGCAGTGGACATAAAATATAGGCTGATGATGATGATGATTGAGTACGAGTTCGGCAGGCTGGAGGATTGGAACGGGGTTTATTCATATGGGAGAAAAAAAGGCAAACTTATGTACAGGAATAGGCATACGATACTCGTACTGACAGGAGCATCGAGCGCAGTACCCAGCCACAGGCTACATCTACTTTGGACGTGTCCTGGGACAAAGACAATTCGGGAAAGTGTTCTTAAAGGCGTGGAATTGAACAGTAATCAAGTAGAAGACTATGGAAGATAGATTATGGACAACGCATTTTATAGGTCACCGTTGTATTACCTTTGTGAAACGGGTCTGCATGCTTATATTTAAATCCATTATGACGTTATGCTGCGTGGCAACCCAAGCGAAACGAAAAAAAAAAAAAAAAAAAGGTCAGAGCCGACTACATCGTTCTGAGAGCACACTCCACACACTGAGGATGTCTCTTAAAAACACTCCGTCTTCACCAGGTGGCTCGCAAGGGAAACGGATAATGTCCAAATCAATCAACCGATCCGGTGGTCCGTATCGGCGCAGCACACCGCCTCCGAGGAGGAGAAAGAGGACACAAAGCACACGCGCCAACCCCAAGCTGATCCTGGAAAGGGGGAAGCAGGAATACCAAACCTAGCGTTTTATTAACGGCCGGGGAAATGTCAATGGCACAAGCTTGCCTGAAGGCAAAGCTTCTCCAGGTCCTGGCGTCTTTCGCTATGGTTCTGGGAAACCCTCCGCCGTCTCGTTCCCCCGCCAAAAAGTCTACCAATTTACCGTCACTGAAAGACGCACCTTCTGGCAGGTGTGCCGAATCTTTCAGCATTTCAGTGTCCACGTTGACTCGGTGGAATGCTGTTTGACGGCGGTATCACAATGACCCGGGCCTCCGCTCTTCGGCGAAGACGCCAAACCGTAACACGGCGTGTTCCGTGTCAAATGTCACCCAGCAAGGCAGCCTGCGTCGGAGCCCCGAAGTGGCCGTATACGACAGGAGCGTCGGTGATGAACCATCAATCACAAACAGCCAGCAACAACGTACACAGCCCCTAAGCCTCCAAGTTGTTAGTAACAGTAATAGTAATAACACTCTTGAAATTGGGTCCAGGCTACGCCGCTGAATCACTAGGTTTACAGCAACGTTGCACAGAACGCGTCGGTATGCGAAGGAATTCCACGTACACAGTGAATCGCCTCCAAAAACTTGGGTGGATGTGATGTGCTCCTTTATACGAGTTCGCTGTCTTTGGCTTAGTTTCCACGAACTCGACTCAGGAGTCCAGCCGAAGCCACCGAGGCTTTGTTTGGTCCAGTTGACCCCGCCCGTCGTGACCGCGCTTGCATCTTGCCTAGCGGATTGAGCCAATCACCCCAATCGCTGCTGATGGGTCGATCGATCTCGTCTCGAGCGGTCGTTCCGAACCGCTAACTTTTATGTACGAACCGTATTTCGGCCCGACAAGCCGACTCGAACCGATTTGACTAGGTTCGTGTAAACGTAGCTTTTGATGTACGAGTTGCTTGGATTGCTCATTAGTGCCACATTCGGTGAAAAGGAAAGGATATATTTACAGAGTGGACAGATCCGGCAACGGAAAAACAGGAGAGGAAAAAAAATTACCCTTCCAGAAATCGGATGAAAATGGCATGGCAGTAGGACCACATGTAATCCCGATACAGTTGGTCAAACAGCTGGGCCGAAAGAGCAAGCCACAGCTGAATAGCGCAGTTGATCAAGTAAGTAAAACAATGAAGATTCAAATTGGATGGCGTGAAAGCGAGATGAACCGTATCTATAACGGCACATGAGATAAGGATAAGACGAGCTTGCACAGGCCACTCACAGTAAAGTCGGTGATACGTATTTATAATAAAAATGCAAGCCATTCAAATCGAGCTGTCAAAGTGGGTGGATAAAAATGGAATGTCCAGAGAACTACAGAATGGATTCAGGTCAGGCCGACGCTTAGAGAACAATATCTTTGCACGATTTCTCCAAACTTAGTGCACAGAAATTTCAATAGCCCAGAATGTATAAAGCATTTTTGCTGGCGTTTCTAGATATTAGAGGCTGAGAGGTTTCTCTCTCTCTATTTTTCTTTCGCCTGGTTTGCCACGCAGAATATAACGTCCGAATCAAATTAAATCTAAGCATGGAGGCCCGTTGCGTGAAGATATGGCAAAAGCGACTTTAAAACGTATTAACCTTTAAGGCCATCGTTCGTGTAGTCTTCAGGTTTATCACTTCGCAACTGCACTTGTGTGTAAAAGTGTAGTTCCCCTAATTAATAAGTAGGCTTTCGCGGAACGTCTTTGTCCTATGGCTGGAATCCGCTGCAGACGCTGTGCTATGCTATTATATAATATGCAGTCGCTATATGATATTCTCAAGCACGAGACGCCTACTTCGTCTGTCACCCGAGTACAAATCGCCTGGGAAGGCCGAAAAAGTTCACGGATGACAGAAACAAGCATTCCCACTCTCTCCATTTTTTGTGCACGCTTTATGTTAAAGAAGAAGAAGAAGAAGAAAATACAGCCGACTGGAAAATACTAAATTGGGTTTTAATTTATCTTACACCTGTATAAGCTGACAGCTGTTGCAACCGAGAGAGAGAGAGAGAGAGAGAGAGAGAGAGACGGAGCCAAAACTTTATTGATTGTCCTTGCTGGGGTCAAGGGAGGCTCGAGGGTGCCTGGGCTAATGTATGCGGACGATGTAGTTGACATCGGATGACATTTACTGAGGCTGCCGAATACGAATCGCAACGAAACAGTATATCGCGGCCTCAATTTTGACATTTTAGAAATTGCGAATGAGATATTTAACGAAGGAACGAGTAATGCGTTAGCATCAATTCAACGGGACTCGTACTCCTAGTCAAGTGATATAAATACCTGGATGTATACATAAACGAAGAAAATACCTACTCAAACACCCACCAAAAAAAAAAAAAAAAAAAAATCTAAGGGCGATGGGAAAGCAGAAAGACTCGTGCAGATCTATAACGCCCATAGATGTTAGAGTCTATGCGAATTAAGCGATTGAAGCTTAAGTAAAGTGGTTAACTATAATGGTTTACAGCTAACGGCGACGCGTACAATTTGGTGATGACAGGTGATATGCGCAGAAAAATACGACACGTATCAAGCAACGTTTAGGATTCTGTACCACATGTGTCACAATGGGAATACAACAATGGGCTTTATAGAGATATCTGTGAGCCGACATTATATATTCCCGTTTTATGTAGCAATCGCACATAGTAGGACATGACCCTCCCGGAGGATTGGTCAAGAAGCCAGCGGCACATGCTGAGTGGCGAAATCGAAGAAAATAAAGCAAATAAAATAATCCGTTAAATGTAGTTCACCATTCTGTTAACAGATCGGTGTGTATTAGGGATGCCTGTGAGCCGACATTATATGTGCAGGTTTTATGTAGGAAGCTTTTTTTTTTTTTTTTTTGTTACGCAGAACAGGGCTGAAAACACGTGGTCAGCATTCAAGGTTTATACAGTATAAGCCACTTCGTGGGCACCTTCATATAATGATAATATTTGTGTATATCTCCACAAAAATAATCGCCGAGACGATAGACACGATCAGGAAAGTCTACGTGGGAAGGTTCGCAAAAAAAAAAAAAAGGAAAAAAAAAGAAAAAAGAAAAGAAAAGAAAGCTTCGCTTTAAAACATAGAGCATTTCGGGGCTAGAATAAATATGTGGTAGTACGAGGAGTTTGCAAAGGAGTGTACCAGGACGCACGCCGCGAGCCGCAATCAAGGCGTCGAAATAGGGAAGATGGTTCGGCTTGCGCGGCGCAGACCGGCAGACATCAACGTCGGCAGCCGTTTCCTAAAGACCTGGTTTCTTGCGCTCCTCAGGCACCTCAAGCGCTTTGTTCCAGTTTTGCTGCGAAAAAGTTCGACTTTCTCGTGCTGATGGGCCGCGGTCCTTTTAAGTTATGTAAGCATCGGTCCTTTTAAGTTATGTAAGCATTTACGCGAATTGTTGTTTAAATGTATGCGATGAGGAGCTGGTGAAGCGAATGACGAAGTGAACGGCAACGCTTGTAGAAGCGTCAGACACGCATACACTTATCTGTATACATACACAATGAATTATCCCTATAATCTTTAAAAAAATAAAATTATATTCTGGAGCTCTACGTACGGGCCAAAACCCCGTTTTGATTATGAGGCACGCCGTAGTGGGGGACTACGGATTAATTTTGACCACCTGGGATTCCTTAACGTGCACCCAATACACGGGCGCTTTGGGGCTACGTTAAAGATCGAGTTTATGCTACAGAGCCCAGTGATGTCCATGATATGAAGCACAGGATAACATCTGCCGGTTCGAGCATTCGTCCAGAAGTACTGCGCAGAGTTATCGAGTCGACGCGAGAGCGATTTATGATTTGCGTTGCTGTGGAAGGAAAGCATTTTGAACAATTTTTAGGGCATTGACATCTTGATGGGTGAAGTGTTTTCATGAGATTTGTGCATGACCGCGCCAAACTTAAAGCGGCAGTATGGAATATTCGTTAGCCTAGCTAAAACTGTTTCTGCTGTTAATGGGGCAGTTGTTGCTATTGATTTCAATAAAACTTTAGAAATCAGCAGTCACTTTATTTGCGTAGCCCAGGCAAGGACCGTGCCCGTTCGTCTAGTCACCATTACGCACGTGCACTGCCCTCCGGTTTCTCCGCTCGCGCCATTATCTCGGCATGCATGGCAGCTGCCGCCATCGAAGTTACACGCTGCGCGGTCGCGTGTTACGACAGCGGTTCCGGGTTCTTCGATTTTTTTATTTCGCCAGCCGAGAGGGGAAGAGGGATAGTTATCATATTTGCCAATGCCCCCGCCCCGTTGTCAGACTAAACGCCGCACGCAACAGCCGCGTCACAATTTGCGCCGATCCTAACTCTCTTGCATGCGTAATCATGCGAACGGCAATTGAATTTTGGAGTCGGATATCTCGGAGCACAGACACGCTAGAAGAATTCTTAAAACTGATAGTGTGTAGAAACACGACTGCATCTAACTTTTCAATACAAACGCACGCACTTACTGCAGTCAACAAAAAGTTAATTATTCAATTTTAGTTAATTTGGCAGCTGACAGCGATAATTATAATCTAACTTTGTGCCCCCCTGGCCACATAACTTATCGCACAGGTGGTCTTCGCGTGCCTCCCAGTGCCCAATTTTAAGAAAACCATAAAGCTTAATTTTAAACAACCCTGTATATATACCTATACCAAATACAACATAAGGACCAAGGACACCAAGGACAGCACAAGGGAAATTACGTGTACTTAATAATTGAATTAAAGAAATTATAAATTAATGGTAATGAAAGGGGATCAAAAAACACTTCCAGGGTTAGTTCTATAGTAGATAAACAGAAATACCACAGAAAGTGGACGGAAAAACGATGCCGCGGTAGCTCTCTCGGTAAGAGCATCGCGCGCGCAATGCAAAGTTGCGTGGGTTCGAGCCCAACCTGCAGCGTGCTGTTTTTTTTCATCCACTTCCATGAATTTATCATTCCTTTAATTCAGTTCATAAGTAGAAGTAATTTTCCCTATGCTGTCCTTGGTGTCTTTGATTGTTGGCTTCTTAAATGACTAATAACAAGTCGGGCCACTCGGTTTCCATCCTTCTCGTTCACTATCTATCTATCTATCTATCTATCTATCTATCTATCTATCTATCTATCTATCTATCTATCTATCTATCTATCTATCTATCTATCTATCTATCTATCTATCTATCTATCTATCTATCTATCTATCTATCTATCTATCTATCTATCTATCTATCTATCCTCCTACGCCGACGGGGCTGGCGGTGCCTACCAACTTGAGCTTTCGGGTTCATGTTCGCGGTACCGTTGTCATTCGAGCCCCGTCATCCGCATCTCGCCTCTGATTCTCGCGTACTACCGGCGCCGAGCCAGTTGGCGCGCGTAAGAAGATCCTGGTACGTCGGCTGAAGAGCACCGGATGGTGGTTGCCTGCGCACGAACTGCGATTCAAGAGCAAGTTTCCCACCCCGTGTGCACCAACCGGCTTCTGGCGCTCACAAAGAAGCTCTTGGAAGACCGCAGCTTCGTCGAGACATGCGCCAACTCGGACATTGCGTTCCTCAGAGGTTTACTTGAGCAGCTCGAGAATGGCGTACTATACTTAATTGGCACAGAGGGAAGAGAACGTGCTCGCAATGATCGAACAGCTAGGCAAGCCCACGTTCTCTCTGACCCCCAGAAACATGACCTCTCAGCAGCATGTCCGGACTCCACGATGAGCGCCTGCTGGAAGTCATCGAGACAGTCAAAAAGTCGGTCGAAGCGCGCCGCCGCAGGGTCAATAATGCCTTAACCAGCTACCTCCAAAATGCTTCGCATAACTTCGACTCCTACAGTATGTGGGAAACGCATAACTTTTTTTTTTTTTTTTTTTTTTTCATTGTCGTTTTGAAGCAGCATAGACATTGCCTCAGCTTTTGCTGTCTCGGATATTTTTTTTTTTTTTTTTTTTTTTTTTTTTGAGGTAGAGACTATAGGGAGGAGTTCTGAAAGAGGGGGATTGCATGACAAGCTCACATGCGGTCCGCTCTTCGGAAACTGGCGTCTTTAATTGGAGATACGTGCATTTTGATCGCAGGATTTAATCACGTCATATATTCGAGACTTCTAACCAGCGTACGCATCTGGTGTTAAAACAGCTGGATATTATGCACAGGCAAGAACGTGTTGCAGAGATCATCATCAGCAGCAGCAGCCTATATTTATGGCCACTGCAGAGATAACAGGTCCCAAAGCATATGTGTACTTGTGGGAAATAATAGTACGTAGCAATATATTTCTAATGCTGTTAAGCCTTCAAAATTTTTTTTTGTTACGAGGCACGCAAATGCAAGTAGTAACAAATATATATATATATATATATATATATATATATATATATATATATATATATATATATATATATATATATATATATATATATATATGAGTTAAAAGGAGTGGAATTACGGGGATTTCCACTCTCCGGAGTAGAGTTGGAATGGAATGGAAGGCCCGACTCCGCAACTCTGATGGGGGCAGAACAATTGTCTTGATCGGCGTCAACGGCACCGATTTTGATTATTTGGTTGCATGAAAATAAATAAATGAATGAATAAAATTCAGTGATTGTAGTTTTTTTTTGTTATTTAGACCTTCAAATCGCTTTTCACAAAAATTGCCGGCAATTGCAAAATTGGAAGAAATCTCAAGTATGAGGTCTTCAACTCTGTAGCCCAGTAATAAATAACGATTCCGCAAAATGCACGCACATTAAGGCCTTTAAAGCAGAACAAATTGGTTTGTTATACTCGATCCACTCTTTAGAAAAAATAAAATAAAAAAGAGACTTAATTTGATTAGGACTTTTTAAAACCCTCGTAGGCAGCTGTAAACTCATAAATCAAATGTGTACGCATTAGAAGCTCTAACAGATGCTGTTTACAGAACTGCGACATTTGCACCTTTGTTTTTGATGCATATTTACATATCTGTAAGCATTGTGCTTCAATCTTTTTGAAACTGACAATTGCTGTAAAAATCTGAGGCTCTAAATCAATATTCTGCTTCCTACTGTTGCAAGGATTCAAATGAAAAAAAAAAATAAATTAAATTGGTCCAGCAGTTGTCTCGATCGGTCTCGATCGTGAGAGCATTTGTCATGAACAATCCGGATTATAAAATACAATACTGCTGCGAAGTTTGAGCAATGTCAGATGTAAGTGCGAAATCGTTTAAAGAATGATTTTTAAAAGACCAGTTTCGGTTTATATTCTTAGGAGGTCATTTGTTATGACGTCATGACGAAAAAGGTGGTCGCGTGGATACAGAATGGTGACGTTTTGGTCTTCGCACGCATGGAGGAATCCTCCATGTTCGCACGAGTAGCGCCGCGAGTAGCAGACGACAAAGCGAGTTCTGAAGCGTCACGATATCTTGCTTTAACGTCACCACCTTCTGCGTCATGCCATTAACGAAACAGAAACTGGTTTCGACATGAGTTTGTAGAAAAGCTATTATTGTAAATTATCTAGGCCACACTGGTGCTTATCGGAAAGCCTTATGCTAAATACAAATTTTGTATGCCCTTTTTTTCATCAGTGGACGTAGCGATATGTATAATTCATGTTTAAGGGCGTAGTATGTGTGGTTGTCTGATCGGCAGCGCTATTGAGGTAAGCATCAAGCATCACGCGCCAGCGCGCCAGGTGGAGTTGTGCGGCTGAGCCGTCTCCCGGACCCGGCACCTCCCAGTCGGTGAAAAGTAATCGGACGTCCACGAAGAATCAGAACCGAAGTCATGGGTCTCAGAGAAGAAGACACAACAATACTGGACAAAACTTCACACTGTTGCAATGGTGTGGTCCACAGTGAAACGCCAAAAAGTGAAGCTAATGCAAAGGTACGTGCTAGCGCCGTGTAGGCTGTGCCTCGGCAGAGGTGCTCCGGAAACGTAACCCAGGTAGCGCACGCTTTCATTTTTGTTATTTTTTCCTCTTCTTGCGTGTCCGATCCTGTGATAGTGGCGTAAGCGCGCTGTTTACGGGTCACGCTACACTTGCATTAGCCCCTAGCCAGGCATTGGCGCAGCCTTTGACTGACGCGCTGTGTGGAGTCGCTCCGAACGAAATTGTGCCGTTCATCTCCGGACCATTGACAGAACGAGGTCTCCGCGGCTTACCGAAACCTTGGTGCGAGGTGAGCGCATCGGCGATCGCCAGCCTTGTGCGTGTATGCTTGTTTTATTGCTGCCCCCGTTCGGCCTTTCGAAAGCCTCTCTAGTGTACACACGACCGGCACGTAATGCTCCTCTAGCCTTGACTTTTTTAACGCTGCTGAGCTCCCTCCGTACAAACGACAGGCATGATCGCGCAGCTCATGTAGCGGAGATTCGTTCTAATTCTGCTCCACAGCGCGCATTAGACTCTTTCCAATAAGTTTTCATTCAACGTGAGCTTTTGTGCCTCGGCGCGCCGTCCGACCAACAAGGATCATTGACGATCAGCTCCGGTAGCTCGCTGCTGTCTGCTCACCGCAAGAGCATACCATCCATGAAGGAACAGGTACGCGTGTATTTCTCGCATTTATTTTGCTGTAATTCGATGTTTATATCGCATTGTTCGTTGTCGTTGTTTTGTTCCGAGTATTCAGTGAATGCTACCGTTTCTGACACAGTCTTGGTGCTGTACTGCGCCGCACAGCTGCTAGGAAACGGGCGACGCTGTACTATCGGCGCGCTACTGATAGCGTTGAAAGCGGGCGTCATCTTTCACCGCCTTTGCGTAAGTCTAGCCAAAGAAGAGTTTCTCGTCATTGGCCTTGCCTTGCATGCCGCAGCCTGAAAGAAAGTATCTCTCAAGTTTAACGGGTAATGTGATACCGTCTGGGCAGGATAAATGAATACGCTTTGGTTTTACGTTTAAGCTTGTGTCAAAAATTGGATGTGTGCCACTTATACAATCCTGTGGCTCTTGTGGTAGCTTATGTCGTGTGTGGTCGCGAAGTTTTCCCAGTAGCTACTTGCCAAACTTTTTCAGCCGTTACACTTATTTGATGTTTCTATCACTCTAAAAAAATAACAAATGTAGGAACTTATAAAAAAATGTGCTACAATTTATTAATGTTCAATTGTTATGAGTATTGGATGTGTTTTTTTAATGTGATTAGCATTCTTTGGTAATTTCACCCAGTTTGCAGTATGCCTCGCCGTCTGTTTGTCCACAACCGCTTTCACTCCAGCATGGTTCTCTGGGTCTAATAGGTAAATCATTGGGCTGCTGTGCTTAGGAAACGTTCAGAATTTCTCTGGTGGTAGGTGGAACCAAACCCGCGTCATATATATTCAGACAAGATGTCTGAGTATATATTCAGCCACGCACAGACTTAGTGACGGCCTTGCTAGATTGAACGGCTGCAGTACACGCCTCATACACGACACATTTCAGAGGTGGCAATACAGTGTGTCGCTGCATTTCTTAAATGCTAATCGCATTAGCGTCAACGGTCATCCTGAGATGGTTTCTGCCAGAATGTTTTATAGAAACAACTTGATGCGTATTTAAATGGAAGGCGTTCCAGTTGCTTTCGTAACGAAACGTCGTTTTATGCAGTGAAGCGCAAAAGTAACTGGAACGCCAATGCATTTCTCTGCAAAGTTCGGGAGTCAATATCTCGAAACTTGATGTCATCCTGAGAATTTGTTCCAAGTGGATCTGCCTTGCGAACTCCACGGGTAGAATTTGTAAATTCCAATGTGGGTCATAAGGTAATTAGTTAAAAACCTAATTAGTGCATTTTTGTTAGACGATTGTGCATTTCATTTTTTTGTGTGCAAGTAATGTCCGCCTCTTCGAGTAGACTAGCTCATGAACTAGAATTGTGCTATCTGCCACAGGCAGCCTTTAAAAATTTTTGAAAGTGTTCGCTAACACACCTGGTATACTGCTGTATATTTTACTGTTGTGCGAATTAAATGCTTACAGAATGTGATAAAAGCACTTGTGATTAATCGTGGCATTACTCTTTCTTATACGATCAATACCAGTGGTTGGAGGATGTTTAATGGACTAATACACATTTCGCACTTGGCTTTCTGAAAGACATCAAAGGTTCGGACGTAGGTACTAAGTGAAGGAAACACTAAAAGATGGTGGTAGAAGTCATAGTTATGACTATGACTCAGCAAAAATGCCATAAACTCAGTGAAAAAAGATAGCACTCGAAAACCAATGAATGTGGTACTAAGTGAAGGAAAAGACTAAAGGTTGATGGTCGAAGTCATAGTCATGAGCATGACTAAAATGTTTCTTAGGCATAGATAAAGAGACTCCCGAGTGTTTTTTTAGTGAAAGAAATGAAAGGGCCGAACTTCCTTTTATTTTTGCAACAATGGAAGCAATGACATCTCTGTGCTTTCAAAGCAGTAATATTTTTGCATACTAGAGAACCATCACAAAAGTTGCGATGTTTTTTTTTCAAGTGCAGTGAATTGATTGGCGGGTTTTACAATCTTAAAGGGGCGCTGAGGAGAAAAACAAATAGTCAAACCCGGATATACCGAACCCACATATAACGAATTATTGTGTTTATGGAACAGCTGTAAAATCCCCTTAAAAATTTCTGTATGAAATTTTTATTTTCTGTATCGAATTAACTATATATCGAAAATTTTTGTGATCCCCTTCAGATTCGATATATCCGGGTTCGACTGTATAGCTCTAATAGCTAATTACGATTCTACAGTGCCATGAAACGCCTTATAATGAGGTGGATTGAGGTGAAATAAGACTTCGACTGGGGCTAGTTTGTATGACATCGTTCTGTTTACTGCGCTATACCGTTAACAAGACAAAAAAAAAAAAGAGGCTGATACACATTTCGTGCATGTGTGTCAGTCTCTTTCTTTGCCCTTTCTATAGTGCAGTTAACAGAATGTAGCTTGATGAGCCAGAAACGCTGCAAAAGCAAGAGACAGGTA
The DNA here is from genome assembly GCF_013339745.2 of Dermacentor silvarum. Classification (NCBI taxonomy): domain Eukaryota; kingdom Metazoa; phylum Arthropoda; class Arachnida; order Ixodida; family Ixodidae; genus Dermacentor; species Dermacentor silvarum. The sequence goes on along the minus strand of NC_051160.1, from coordinate 16,342,604 downwards.
GTGCCACTGCTTTTAAGTTACCGCATCAGCTTGCTGTGACTTAACAGATTTTGATGGTGTCTGCTTGGGCCTTGTTAAATCTGTTAAAGATGGACTACATTGTAATCTAATATAGTTAACGACAGATTTTGGTAAGTTTAGGTAGCTGTTACTGCGCCACAGTGGCCCAAATACGAGAAAATACTTTGAAGTCCATGATGTGACGCTGACGTACCAGCGCTGGGGCTTTGATGCGAATTTGAGAAAATAGATGTTTGGCCTTCATTTCCTCTTCTAGTAATCAACATCTTACCATGAAGTTAACTAAATTGCGCTTTTTGAAGAAATACTTTAGCAGCCAAAACTGATCTAGTGTTTCTGTGGAGTGTCCCGACGTGCACCCCAGGACGCGACGCCGGGATTCAAACCCGCGACCTCATGATCAGCAGCAGATTGCCATAGCCAGTTCAGGGAGGGTCATGTGCGCATTATCCTTATTTTTGTAAATGATTGAGCAGCCTCTATCAGACTTTGCTTACAATGTAGTCACAATGCTCGCGATGTAGGATATTCATCACTACCTCTCTTTTCGTTTTTGCACCCTTTATGGCATAAGAAATCCCTTCTAACTGCAAGAGTGAATCGTTTTGCAATTCCAAAAGTGAGCGCTAGCAATCTTAGCTTCGGTGTTTCTTTTAATAAGGGGAGGGGGAACAATGGAAATAAAATGATTTCAAAAAATTGTGTTGTTGCCTGTGGTACAAAAATGGTTGCTTTGCAGTTTCGAAGAAAAGCGCTGTGCACCAGAAACTAGCTTATCTCACTTGCTTTCTCTCTCTATCACGTTGCTGCAAAGGTCTGTATTGAAACTTGCACCTGGTAGTCAGAAACTTGTCTAAGCAGTTGTGCATTCCCAGGAGACTCCCATAAATTGGCAGGGAGGGCATTTGGAAGTGGACGCAGTGGAGAGGCATCACTTGGTGTGTCGACGACGTGACCGTCATTGACCTTGATGTGAATCGTTTATTGTGTAGGAAAGCCTTCTGACCTTTTCTATTTTCGGAATTTCTTGTTAATATTTTTCCAAAGCATACATAAAAGTGAACGGACTCAAAAAATCAAAGCTGTGGTATCTCTTGAATAAAACACATGTGCAGAATCGCGGCACAAACTCACTTTAGCAATAGCTTGGCACAAAGAGCATGGGATTTATGTGGCAAATAAAACGATTATATATGCTAAAGAAATGAGTCTATTGTTGCTGAGATTACACTATTGCTGTGCTAAAGTGTTTGTGGCCCGAATTGTTAACGAAGACAAAAAGCAGCACTTGGTCCTAGTTGGACCATAAAGCCAGCTTGTGTTGTCTGAAATTTTGTGTTGGAGAAATGGGGTTAAAAAGTATGGGTGCCTTAACAGAAGTCCGGCGAATTAACAGAAGTCAAATTTAACTAAGACAGGTTTCGCAGCACTGGGTGCTGTATTTATTTTCAACTTTGTCAGAGTGTAGCTAATGCACATTCTCAGTTCTTTCTGCGATCAAATAATTTGACAAAAAAAAAAAGTGAAACATTCGGTGATCCCTGAATTCCGTCGAATGTGCGGCCAGTCTACGTGTCATCGTGGCTTGAGTGTTAAGATTTAACTTTGTCCGCATCCTCTGTTACTACAGTTTTCACAGTGAATGTCGGACAACATGCCCTATTTCACCGCGTTGCCGCAGTTAAACAGTTGCAGGAATGTCAGCATTGACTGACACTGTGTTAAGTAGCGTGCAGTGCACCAGAAATCAGCTGCTCAGAAATAAGACCACATTTATTGACTTAATTATCCTACAGTCATGTCCGCATTACTTAAAAAGGGAAGTTGTTGCAAGATAAATATCAATGCAATAAAAGGAAGACAAGTGAGATACAGGAGCTGCATGTTATACAATATTAGCTAATGAAACGTGAAAATGCAGGTTATCATTAAAATGTAGTGTTAATATTTGTGGGAAGCTGGTTCCAAGCAACAGATGTGCGAGGCAATAAAGACTGAAAAACACATTGTGTGACGTCACTTGGCTCCATGTCTGGGTGTCACTGCAGTTATAACTATGGTTGCTGTACTGTTTTATTTTATATATATATATATATATTTTCCTTGATGTAAGACCGTTTGCTGGCTTGCAAAAGCAGTGAGAAATGTACCTCAAGATGTCTCTGTTGAAATTGCCATCGAGACCTCCTTACCCACTGTAGTGGCTTAGCAGCTATGGTGTTGTGGTGCTATGCACGAGGTCGTGGGATCAAATCCTGTCTGCCGCGGCCACATTTCGATGGGGGCAAAATGCAAAAACGCCCGTGTCCCGTGCATAGGGGCCATGTTAAAGATCCCCTGGTGGTCAAAATGAATCCGGAGTCCCTCACTACGGTGTGCCTCATAATCAAATTGGGGTTTTGGCACTGAAAACTCCAGAATTCAATTCAAATCGACACCTCCCACTGCTGGCATGTGATGTCATGCTGCGCGACTGTCTTTGAAGAACTGAAAGGGCTCATTAGACGAATCTTCAAAATAAAAGGGATAATTTGAATGTTAATACAATGTAGCAGTCAGCACAGTTGCTGCCTACTAGAACGCTCTAACTAGATGCACTTGTAGGTAAGACTTTTTTTTTTTCACGTGCAGCATGAAGAGAAGAAGCCGCGTGTCCGGGGCAAAGACTACTTCGAGGAGACGCCCCTGCTCATGGCATTGAGCACATACCTGAGCTATGTCATCTTGGGCATCTTTGGGCACATCCGGGACTTCATGCGTTCTACGGGGCTAGAAGAAACACACATGTCTACTGAGCATGACCGGAAGGCAAGTGTTGGCTCATGATGAAGCAGTTCGCCTTTGATTGCTGATTAAGAACTGACTTCAACTCCTGCTGTCTCATGAGTTACACGAATATTGATTACTTCCGTCAGCTTTGTCTCACTTATGCACCAGGTTCTTGACAGGACTACTTCAACCCTTGCTTCTCATTGTCTCTTCCATGGATGTAAACATTGCAGGCATCATCTTGGAGTCTATATTTTTAAATATATATACGTTACCTACCTAGGAACATGGGAACCAATTAAGGCAAGTGATTCGGAGAAAGAAAAAAAGTGTGTGTATGAGGGATAATACACAGTTGGCCGCGCTGTATTTTTGTGCTTGTAGTATTCAAGGTTGCTGTATATTCTGTCAAGGTTTAGTAGACCAGAATACACTGTGCTGTTTGGGCTGCAACTGTGGTGACAGTAATATGGCTGCCTCCCCTGTAGTAATTAGTTTTTGGGGTCTGAATATGCTATGCTATTTGAGGTGCTACTATGGGGATGGAAAGAGAGCTGCCTTCCATGCAGTAATTGGCTTTTGTAGTCTCACAGGCATGTCTGGTTTTGGCATTTCATTCATTCATTCATTCATTCATTCATTCATTCATTCATTCATTCATTCACACTGCACCAGCCTTTATCACAGGCTGTAGCAAGAAGTGGGACACTATACTAGCATATAGGTTCACAGAAAATACCTGGAATTTAAACTTGAAAACAACAAAAGGTGCTAAATTACAATATCATGTAGTGAATGGAAGTGTTTTGTCGCAGATAGTGTATTAGAATTTGTACAGAACTTCAAGAAAGAAAGCATAAATGTCAGCTGTGAGGAAGAATGACAACATTAGGCATGCTTATGACCTGATCCTCTTAGGCTGTACTTGCTGACAGCAGGAAGCTTGTGGAAGACAAATGTATTTGTCTTTCTGAAACTCGGCTAAAACAAATACTACATTGAGTGAAAGTGCGCTGAATTTTTTTTTTACCCGCCGTGGTTGCTCAGTGGCTATGTTGTTGGGCTGATGAGCACGAGGTCGCGGGATCGAATCCCGGCCACGGTGGCCGCATTTCGATGGGGGCGAAATGCGACAACACCCGTGTACTTAGATTTAGGTGCACGTTAAAGAACCCCAGATTGTCGAAATTATTCTGGAGTCCCCCACTACGGCGTGCCCCATAATCAGATCGTGGTTTTGGCATATAAAACCCCATTATGTAATGTAATGCGCTTAATTTTGCAATCACGTTTGTAAATGGGCACTACAAATGCACAACATGTAATCACTGCTAATTAGTGCCCATGAGGTGTAGTGAGGAAAGATTTAATAAACAGCTTGGCCTCTCCTGTTTTGCCTTATCTGATGGGACATATCTGTAGAGATCCCGTGCTAATCTGGGTCATTAATTCTATTTTGTAGTCATTTCCTCTTACTTATAGGCTGAGATGTAGTTGTTAATTAGCACCAAAAGTTACATCTCGGTTCTGAAAAAAGAAAGCACCAGCCAGTCGAGCGGTCTTTTAAGCTACCCTGGAGGCTGTTTGTGAGAAAGCTGATGCTTTATATATTTGGCTTGACTGCCCAAAATTTCGATTTTACCTACTCATAGCCGTGATACATGGGCACTCTAAAGTCTAACTAAGGGAAATCTACTGGAAAGGCATTCACACGAGGTGACGCATGACAAAGGAGTATCTCCTTTCTGTCGAATGAAATTTTAATTTCCCTAATAACAAAAAAACTACACTGATAATAACGAATATAGGAATGGTAATGCTGCAGGAGATCTTTTATGAATCATGCTTTTTCATTTTTGTGCTTTGCTTTCTTGTTTGGCATTGACCAGATGCACAATGTTTTAGCGTTTCGTCCGTTTCAGTTTAAAGAAGCAGCACCTTCTGTTTTGCTGCGGTGCTTTCTGAAAAAAAATATATATAAAGGATACCACGCCGTACCCTGTGTCAGCAGCGAAATTCCTTTTCGCAAGGGGTCCTTCAGCGCTAAGTTAAGGCATTCACTTCAGAGGACTGTAGTTCGCCCATGTTTCGGGGGTCTTAGTTTAGCTTTATAGAATTAGTTGTGTATTTGGGGGTAGGCAAGTCCTTTTATTTGACTACATTGCTGGACCCAGACTTCACTAGTTCTATGCATATTGCGTGGTATGTCTCATCTCAGCTAGCTGAATAGCAGCTGTATTTTGTGCCTATACTCACCAGTGTTTGCTCTCTCCTGACAGGGATATGTTCCTCTGTACCAGAGCTTCGAGAGCTTCTACACGCGCAACGTGTATAGACGCATTCGTGACTGCCTCAATCAACCCATATGCAGTGTGCCTGGTGCTGTCATCGATTTGGTGGACCGTGTCAGTTATGATAACAACTGGACTTTTGTGTAAGTCATGTCCTGTGATCTTAAGTGAGAACTGAGTTTCTCATTAAAAAAAAAAAAAATTGTCATACAGGTTTCACTGCGCCTGGTCAGTGACTATGCTAAGCAGCTCCAATAGCATGCAGCCTTTCACGTGACCCAGTAATTCCAATCACACGACCGGTCAAATGTTTGCAGAACGAATGCTCAAGGTTGTTCTTTGCTTGAACGCCACTGTCCATTCCTTTATAATCTTTGTCACTTTGTGCCTTTGCAAGTGAGAAAATTCATCGACCGATTGGCAGTTCGGATTATCGGCGCCATGGGGGAAGTTGCAGTTCTCCGCCCTGTGAGATGCATGGTCAGGAACAAGCCTTCCAAAGATGTGCACCTTGACAACAAAACATAGAGCAGGGATTGTGATGGCCCTGGCTGTTCTTTCTGGGAATTTGGCTTAAACGGAGGCACCCTGTGTACGCACGCTTCCTGTATGCAGCAAGTCAGGGGCACGGGCATCGAGGAAGCCTAGAGTGGCATCGTAAATCTTGGAAGCCATGATAGTTACTCTTCTAAATGCTCTGCTTATTGTGCTGACAAACCACAAATGTAAGACATTTTGTTCATTTAACAGTACTTTTCCAGCTTAATTTCATGCACAAAAGAAGGGAGTTTATATTTTCTGATGCTACCTCTAATGTGACCCATTAGACCATTTCGTGAACATGTGAAGTGAGGTTATAATGCAACTTAGTAGTAGGTTATGTTTTGGGCAGTGAATTGTGTTCGGGGAGTAGTAGTGGAATGTCCATATCACAATTATAAAATTCTTGGTTCGAACTCGAACATCGAAAATTTCTTCCTAATTTTATGCATGTCGCCAAACCATTTGAATGGGATGTTACGTGAGGTTAACAAGACAGCCTGATTCTGTAGGGTCTCGAACGTGCTCTTGGCACCAAGGAACGACAACACAGTAGTGCAGACACTCGCAAGGGCATTTATTGCGCCTTTTATACACCAATATGTTGCGCGCCCATCGCAACAAATCGAGGAAGTCCGACTTGCCGTGACCGGATAGCAAGCGAATATGTTCGCCCCCATGCTGGACACCAAGGCATAATCGTTCGCATGTATGGTCATGTGAACGGTGGCGCATTCGAACGATGTGAACGTGGCATGTTCGAATGGTCGTGTTTGTCCATTCTGGTGTCCTGCTCCTAAGCCTTTCGTTAGGATGGTCCCGTGAACGGCTGGCGAGCGCACGAAACGTCCACGCAGTTGTCCGACCCCAAGCCAAAGAGGAAGAGCCTACTGCCTTTTGCACCCCAGTAATCCCTCCGTTAGGTGGTATTAGCAGTGCAACACTCACACGATCTCTCGTAACATGCTGCAACCACACCGACCGCTGCCAGCGTTTAGCTGCACGAAGGAGCCGGATTACAGGACACGCGAGAGCCATGTGGGGAAAACAACACCAGGGGACACGTGAGAGTCGAGCATACCCACAATTCCTAGCTCATCACTGCTTAGCTCAATAAAATGACCATAGAGAATTGTTAGTGAACTTTCAATTATTCTTTGCAGATACGAGAATGCTTAATGGAATACGAATGCACCTAACCTTCCAATGAACGCTGTGACTTCACAATGATTGACCTCACTGTTCCTTTGCTGGATGTTGCCCTATTGAGGTGTGTGAGGGGGAGGGGGGGGGCATCTTTCATTTGCCTCACTGACCTGGCAGCCACATAACTTTGGGTGAGTGCTAACTGGGAAAGAGAAGACAAGGCACAGTAGTCCCTGCTTGGTCTGCCCATGGCCACTCTTTAGGTTAGATTTCAATCACAAAAGAAGGGTTTTTTGGTGTTATCTCTAATGTGACCCATTAAAACTGTTTTGTGAATTAAGAGTAAGGTTATATTAACACAAATCTTTCTTCCGGGCATTGTGATGCAGTTGTTTAGCAGAAGCAGAGCGCCTGAATCGCAGCTGTGGGGATCTTCGTTCGAATTCATCTAACGATAATTTTAAAAATATTTTATTTACATTGCCGAGGCATTAGGTCTGACGTTACCGAGATAGCCTAATTCCTAGCTCATAACTTCCTAGTGCAGTAAAGTTGAATGTAAGCGCCCTTCGGGTTTTTAACCATATGGTGAGACTATGTTGCAGCTCGCCTTTGCTACAGTGGCACCCTGAAGACTCTGAACACCAGCGTGATCATAGTGTGTGGCCCTTGTGTCATTTGTTGTGTAGGATGCCTGGTACAGTGACAAAAGCCATCAACATGGGTTCCTACAACTACTTAGGATTCGCCGAAAATTCAGGACCCGTCGTTGATGAGGTACAGAGGTCTATCGAGCATTACGGCAGTGGAACTTGCAGCAGTCGTCATGAACTCGGTAGGCAAAGCATTTCTTGCGCCCTTTCTTCTGCTTATTCTTCTTCACTTATGGCATACTATTATTACAGTCATTGTGGGATGGCTAGAGCATTTCTGGAAGTATTTACTTTCGTGGGGTTCATATTTGTGTGCAACATTGTGTGGCAGGGTGGTTATTAAGTTTGGGACTGCATGGCTCTTTTTAGCAGGCTGAACACTGAAAGACTGTCCTTCGTGAAGTGGGCGGTTGATAAACGACTTGTTCTGACTGTGAGAACTTTTTTTACTGCGACAGCAGGTGACGGTTTGAATGCAATGTCCAACTGTCAGTTTTTTTCCTTCATGCTGATGACGATGAGGGTTGTGATCACAGTAACGCTGGTGACTGGTGTCGTCGTCAGCGTTGTTGTGTCATTGTCAGGTAACCTCCTCGTTGTTACCATCGTCCTCGCCTTAGAGTGAAGAACGACAAAATTTTGCGCACCGCCACTGGCATTCGAGCTCTTGCGTCTTTGGTGGCATGTTGTTCAGACCTGAAAACTCTAATTGCTGTGTTATCACACAGTTTTGGTGCTTAGTAATTTGTGCGGGGTTTTGTGTCCCACACCACTGCTCCAAGGGAGGCGTGGCGTCTGCATGTATTCCGGAGACCACTAGAGGTGATACTGCTACGATTGTGTCACTTGTGTTTCTTTTTGATTGTTTCTTTCATTCTGTCTTTCTGCGTGTAGTTTTGATCCCCTGTGTGGCCAATCCCCCTCGCGAATGTGAGAAATGTTTTTGAAGCTGCAACAACGATAGCAGTTTCCACTGTGAAAGTCTGCTGCTGTTGCTGTAAATGATTTCACAGCTGGAGAGATTGAGTCTGCCTAGCTTTTTCCTTTAAAGGTGTTATGTGATGAATGCTAACAGATATATGATATATCTGCACGCTTTTAAAGCATACTACAAGAAGAGTTGGGTTGAGAGTTGCGTGATGTAGCTGTGCTGGATGGTGAAAACATTGCTAAACAAGAGAGAGCTAGTGGACAGATGCAGTATTGGCTGTCAGCCAATGTTTGTCATTGTGAGTTTGCTGCAGGGCTAGTTTTGGAACAAAAATGTTTTAGAACAAAAACATTGTTGAACGGAACAAGAAAGAGAGACAAACAGCTGAGTATAGGAACATGCAACATGATTGCAAGATGCAAGAGAAAGAAGAACCTTAATCACATGGCTATAAGTGAGCACGCTGCGTCCGAACCAATGACAGACACAAAATGTAAACATCTGGCAGAATCCTGTCAGAAGTTTGACTGAGCAAGAATAGTGTTGCAGTTCGCACTAACAAGTTAAACATAAATCTGTGCAAACATTAAACTGCAGTTGTTTCTGTCACTATTATTATTATTATTATTATTATTATTATTATTATTATTATTATTATTATTATTATTATTATTAAGTGAAGAATTGCCGACATTGGCATGCACATTACAATCTGATAATAAGACAGATTCCAGAAGCAACCATATGCATTAAGTAAAGGTTTAGTGTCTTTGTCTTTTCAGTGTATACAGTCGCTGACCGATAATTCTAACTCAACGAAGACCACCATAACGTCCGAATAATCGGGACTCCGAAATACCGGGTTCCTCCAAAAATAAATAAATTTATTCCACAAGTGGCCATAAAGGTGTGCCGTATTCATGGATCATCACTTTCGGAGATTTCAATTTCGCATGACTATAGTGCAATACACATTGGTGCCTGTGAGCGACGTAATTCTTGGCGCAGTGACAAGCACCCTATCTTATCACTGTGCCTGTCGACAAATCCTGTGCTAGTCACACGAAAATTAAAGTATCTATTGAAAGTGATTGTTCATGAATACTCAAGAGCTCAAGTTTGTCAACATGTGTTGCTTCGCACACATACACTTGCCCTTGGCCTAGACATTCCGTGGCTGTGATTTTTTCACAATGCCCTTTATGCTAATCATCTTCATGCTTCGTCAGTGGTCAGAGCGACGCTCCACACACATTATCAATGAGATCAGCCGGCTATGAACAGTGGATGATGAGAGTGGCATAGAATCAAGCTGAAGGTGTCGTTACAAAATTGTGGCCCATATCTCTACCATTGTCTTGCTGTCGCTATGTATAGATGAAAGTACAGTCAATGCATGCACCGAGTTCTCATCGGTGACTACTAGATCAACTAAGCTTCTCTAGTTCCGGTTTCGTGGAGTGCCGGTTACATGGTGTGGACCATGCTGGCAACATCTCAAAACGAAGATATTGCTATTTCAGCTTGACTGTGGTGTTCAAATTAGGACGATTGTGCAGGCTGAGTCTGAATTACCACATGACGTGCTGTAAGGTATCCGAAATTTCGGTGTTCCTTATACATTAAGTCTGTGGGGCTAGTGGATGGCACCGCCACTACTTCCGCCAGCCCCAAAGTTGCAGGGCTGTTTGAATTATCGGTGTCCAAATAATCAGTCATTGACTGTACCGGGCATTGGTGTTAATCAGTCTCGACCTCTTGTCATTTTGTTTTTTGCCAGTGAAAACGATGTAGTACACTTACCAAGTAAAGGTGGTCACATGGTAGAAAAATTGCACCACCTATGATGGTGAAACAGATACTAATGTACTGATTGCTAGTAATTATGGTGGTGCATTAAGCAGCAAGCAATCATGCGATAGTGACCCTTGTTTTTCATGCTTAACTTCAGCACAGAACATGAATGACATTGCAATAAGTGTAAAGAATTGATGACACAACATTGTTAGCTGACATGAAGGTATTTATACCATTGACTTCATAACTCTATTCCCATTGCAGTGTACATACGTAGGTGAGCAATGATTAACAGTAAGTGTGTGTCTGTTTCTTTGACACAGTAACGCCACCTTGGGCTTCCGTAAGTGTTCACAAAAAAAAGAAAGGAGAGATGTGCTGTTGATCTGGTGTGCATTTGCGCTGATGATAGCATCTGTCGGCGCTGCAGGCACCTTGGCCATCCACCAGGAGCTGGAAGAACTGATGGCACGATTCCTGGGTGTTGAAGCATGCCTGACAGTGGGCATGGGCTTTGCCACCAACTCAACCAACATTCCTGGCTTGGCTCAGAAGGGCTGTCTGCTGCTTAGCGACGAGCTCAACCATGCCTCGCTCATTCTGGGCTGCCGTTTGTCCGGTGCCACCATCCGAGTCTTCAAGCACAACAGTACGTTTCTCAGTCACTGTGTGAAATTCGCCGTGTTTCACATAGGGCTGCCAACCCTTGAGTGGTCGAAGTCGGGACACGAGAGGGGGTAGCTGCTGCCTATGGTCGACCCTTTTAATGGCCAGGAGCTGCCACTCTGTGCGTGCAACAATGTTTCCCAAATATTTCTTATTTTTTGTTTTCCTACCCTGTCTCGATTTACGACAAGGTGTAGAGTTACCTGGCTAACACGGCTTAGAGGAGCTGGGAACGATTAAGGTCCTGCAACAGAACTAGGACAAATACAAAACTGCACAAATGTTTATGACAATCCAAAGAAAGACGAAAGTGAGGCGTGTGCAACCGATCTGTCAGGCATTACAAACAGGAAATTTGGTCTATTGATTGCTATTGAGTAGAAAACGAAGCAAAAGTCTGGACGTTTGGGCCGTCCCAACTATGTCTAGTTGAGACCTGGGACATTTGCTCAGAAACTGTGACAGTAGGTAACCCTAGTTGCATATTGCATTGCTGTGTGGTGCCTGTACCATTTACAGTTGTGTGACTGTCTTGTGCATGCCTCAGTAACACGCACACTAAACATTTGGAGGCAGAAAAAGTGTCCATATAGTGGCTTATTGATGCTAATTGGAGGACAAGTGCCAACACATTATGTTTTGTTTGCTGTGCATAGCTGCAGCACATTGGGGTGTCAGCTTGCACCTTTGTGGTTATATTAGCTGTCCATTTGTCAAGCTACGACTTTGGTGCTTCAATTTGATGGTTGAAACATGGGTACGTGCTTAGATTTTCATAAGTTAAAGCAAAGCAGTGATGCTGGCAAAACTGGACAGGTTTTTTTTTTTTTTTGGCACAGTTCCTTACAGCCGACATATTAGCTTTGGGTTCCGTTTCAATTTAGGGGAAAATAACAGCTCAGCACTGTTATCAGTTTGGGTTTGCTTCGGTTCAACACCCTGGTTTGTGTGCCTAAGTAAGTTTGTAGAGAATCTCAGTATAATGTAGCTACTTCTAGCTTGCTTTGGGCTGTGTGCATGCAATTTAGTGAGGAGTGAATTCCCAGAAGGTCATTGTGAAGATGGCTCGGCACTCAGTATGGAACTCGTGTCTGTACATGCTGGAAGGCTGAACAGTGAACCTTATTGGTCTCTTGGACTTCTTTAATGCAGACATGAAAGATCTTGAACGGAAATTGCGAGATGCAATAGTTGAGGGTCAACCACGAACACACAGGCCATGGAAGAAGATCATCATCATTGTGGAGGGAGTGTACAGGTACGTGCAGTGAATTGAGCTTACTGCTGCTAAGCTGCTCTCTTAGCTGATGCAGCAGTTAGTTAACAAGTCAGTTAACTGAGTTCAAGGGGACACCAAAGAGCATCACTAAATCAGTTTAGACTGGTAAAGTATTCTTTCAGAACTTTTATTTTATTTTTGTAATACAGTCAATGACCAATTTTTCAGACGTTTTTGCGGCCCCTAGGGTGCCCAAAATATCAGGACGTTGACTGTAACAGGTTGATTAGTACAAAGAAAAACTGAAGGCCGAACTTCGGTTTGTTTAATTTACCACTAAAGTTGGAGCAACGGTATGTCAGTGTAACGTCATGGACTTCAAAATATTTTCTTGTATTTGGGCCATTGTGGTGTAGTAACAGATATTGAAAGATGCCAAGTTCCGTCTTTGGCTATTTTAGATTACAATGTAATCCATCTTTATCTATAAAGAATTAACTAAGCCCAAGCAGACAGCATCAATATAATGTCACAGCAAGCTGGTGTGGGACCTTCAAGGTAGCATTGCCGCCGATCTTTTGTTCTTGCATCTATTATTTCTTACGATCCACATTACTTTTTAAATATCGAATATTCATACTGGCTGTCTAGTTTTGGGAATCATGCACACGATTCTGTGGAATCAAATGTTTAATTTAAATGCATTTGGCCATCCACCTGCCTTATTTGAAAAATATTACAATGCAGAGCAGCACAAGTGTGATGAGGGCAGAAGTGATGCTAAGATGCATTTCAAACTTGAACCAACACCTACGGTGCCCTGCTGCTTTTCGTGACATGAAAAATTAAGGGGGAAAAATATAAAAGGCTCACGAACAGAACTCTAAACTGGAGAACTACCGTATTTACTCGAATCTAGGCCGACTCCGATTCTAAGCCGACCCCCCAAAAGTTCGAAGTCCGAAAAAAAAAAAAAAAAAACTTACCTCGAATGTAGGCCGAACGAAAAAGCGAGGACAGCATTCGCCGTCGTCGTCGCTATCTTCCTTACTGCTGACATCTTCAAACAGTGCGCTATATTCAGTACCATCCAGCGCACGCAAAAACCATCCCTCCAACGACAGACCGATGCCGAAGTTCCGCCCGGTTTGAACGTTTGACGATGCCTCTACGGCTAGCTCAACTACCGTATTTACTCGATTCTCACGCTTCCTCGATTGTAACGCGCACCCGTTTTCCGTGAGGAAAAATTTGGAAAAATAGATTTCCTCTCGATGCACTGATGTTGCGATGAATAAAAAAAGTCGCAGTTTCGCCCGAAAGGCGATGCATCGAATGCGGTAGCAAATTAGTAGACCGCTATTAACAAGCACGGTGTCACGCGCGCTCAAGCAAACATGAACACACCTCGCTCGTTGACCGCGGAAACGAACTGTCAAAACGCTGGAGACGAAGCGCGCCTTCGTGCTAGCATGCCTCTCCTTCAACGCGGCGAAAACACGGCGCGCGGCGGACTTTACCAGTCGCAGATTGCTTTCAAGATAGGGCCAAGCCTGATCGTATCGCCGGAGTGGATCGTCGCAGATTACGTCCTGTTTCGGTCCACTGAAACCGTTCCGCATTGCTTTGCTGGCGAAAACCCTCTCCTTCTGTTTGCGTCAGTCCCGCTCGCAAGTTTCGGATTCCCCGAACGCCCGTGATGCGGCCCGATTTCCGTCCGTCTCCGCACAGATGATCACTTTCCTTTTAAATGCGGCATCATGATGAACTCGGTACTTCATGCTGATAGATAGAGCAGACGCTGAGAACGTGAAGACAGACGGTAGACTATTGCCTAAGCACGTGTACTGCAGCACACGGAGGAAGCTTCCGCATGCTACGGTAGCTAGGCACGACGCGCGTGCGAGGCGGCCATTTTGAAATGCCGACGCAGAATTAGGGTCGTGTTGAAAGTGCGCGTTAGATTCGAGTAAATACAGTATTCGTTTAGAAAGCGGCACTATAGTGGCATCGCCCATTTGGTGCCATTACGATAACGCCACAACGCGCGCCGATGCTGCACCATACCGATACTACCGATACGACGCAGGTCAAAATGGCGACGTCGCTCGTGTACTTCAGCTGGCTACTGGCGCGGCTAGTAGCGGCTGCGGTACTGACATTTCTAGATTGCGCTAACTATGCACCATATTTATCAGTTTCAGTTAAAAAACTGGCGCGTTTTTTAAAATCCTCGAATCTAAGCCGACCCTAGAGTTTCGTATGTGATTATTTGAAAAAAACTATCGGCCTAGATTCGAATAAATACGGTACTTGGACAGAATTAAATTTTTTTTTTCTTTCTCAGATTTGTACGATGTTCTTGAGGGATAACTAAATGCTGTTTGTGATAATGCAATCCATGTGTTCAAACAACGACCTCCTTTCCCAATGTAATTGCATGCACACATGAAAAAATGCAATGCTATAGACCACACCACAATCATGTAGAACAAATCTGGACATTTGATGACCAGAACATCGGTCAAACTTGAACAGTGTTTGAACTGATATTAGGCTTATGAATTTCATCAAGTTGACAGGCTGGCAGGTATGTCAGCCATTTTCTTGCATCGTGTTTTGTCCTTTTGCGCTCTTTAGTCAACTATGAAGTCGTACAAACTCGCTAGACTTTCTGTTCTTGTAGGATCAAATAATCCAAGTTTGCATAATTGTGAGTAGTACACTGACCATGTTCACCCTCATGCTGTTATCCTCATTTCATTGCAGCATGGAAGGCTCCATAGTGATGTTGCCCGAGATTGTAGCCCTGAAGAAAAAGTACCGAGCGTATGTGTACCTAGACGAAGCACACAGTGTGGGTGCCTTGGGACCAAAGGGGCGTGGGGTGGTTGACTACTTCGGCCTCGACCCGCGGGACGTTGACCTTCTCATGGGCACCTTCACGAAAAGCTTCGGTGCTGCGGGAGGCTACATCGCTGGGTCAAAGGTAAGTTGCAAGGCAGTATTATGAACTGTAAGAGGCCCTAAGGACACACTTAAGAGAAAAAATAAGTTATTAGCAAGTTATGCTATAGAGTTAGCAAGTTTACCAAAGAGGTCATTCTTGCTGCGAGAGGAGGCTTGAAAAGCAAGAATAGGTAGAAAAATGAGACAGATGGCGCTGCCGCTGCCTTCAAGTTTTTGTACCAGTGTGCCGTGACATCATGGATCTCGGCGGCAAGTGCTCGGGCCCACAAATTTTTTTTATTGGTAATGATGGACCAGACTGTGTTCAAGCAGCCAATGACTTAGCAAGTTTCACAAACGTTTACCATGTTGCAACTGCCCAAGTGCGAGAAAATACATTGAAATTCATGATGCCACAGTGACATGCCATATTACATTGCGAAATTCAGAAAATGAAATCTTATCCTTAATTTTAAAGCAAAGATTTCTTTGCCTCTTCCTTCAACTTTTCCACTGCTGCTGCTGCTGTTATGCACGTTGCGTCGGGAGGTAGTTCACCGTGTGCATATACACTGACAGGAGCGTGTCAGAGAGGAAAGGCAAGGCGAGAAAACTCAATCGTACCTTTCCATCTCGTGTGCCACAATGCCCTCTAGAGCTCCCTGGGTTTCACCACAATAGCCTCTTGACGGCTGTAAACATCAGTGAATCCCCGGAAAAGCTTTGCAGAAACTGCAGCGCTTACCTTTCTACTACCGTGCAACAGTCCAGAGAGGAGGTAGAGTGGTAGAGAGGTGTGTGCTGAATTGGGCAGGTTGGTTCATGACGAAGAGAATAAAAACAGTGCGAAGGATAGGACCAAGGCTTAGACAATGTCAACTTTCAGCGGTGGTGTAAACGTCTTTATGACAAAAATTACACAATCGTAGCTACATTGGCCTCGGACAGATAAGGCAACCAGCAGTGTCAGGTCTAGCAATGCTTCTTGCTGTGAGCAATAAGTAACACTTGCAGAAGGAAAGTTCACTTAGTAATAGGTAATACCTAAATAGGCTTGCCTCGTTGTGCGTGATAGTCAGGCGATGAGGTCATTCACGGCTTGTGGCAGGTATCCGTTAAGTCATTGGTCAGGTTCGAGGTCGGGGAACCTGAGAGAGTCTCTCCCGGTGACGCTCTTTTATACTTTTTACCTTTGCGAGAGGAATGTCCCCCTTGCGTGGCGGATACCTTTCCTTTTCCCGTGAGTTGGGGGCAAGGGTGTGCATGTTTCGAGAGCCAATGCATTTTTCCGCAAAGTTCGGGAAATAATATCTTGAAACTGGTGTCATCCCGAGAATTAAATTCAAGTGGATCCGCCTTGCGAACTCCACGGCTGCAATTTGTAAATTGCAATATGGGCCATCAGGTAATTAGTTAAAAACTTAATTCGTGAATTTTCTTAATTAGTCGATTATGCATTTCAATTTTTTGTGCATGTAATGTCCGCCTCTTCGAGTAGACCAGCTCATTAACTAGAATTGGGCTATCTTGCCACAGGCAACCTTTAATAAATTTTGAAAGTGTTCGCTGAAACACTCTGTATATAATAAATTTGGCAAAATTAGTGTGAGCTCCTGTGTTAGCTGAAATAAAGGTGTGCATATGTCTATTTTTTCGAGTGGGAGTAGAATGTTGCGTGTGTCATTGCAGGCAGTCATCGATCACATTCGGGCGCAGTCGCACAGCTTTTGCTATGCGGCCAGCATGACGGCTCCAGTAGCCCAGCAGATCATTTCTACCTGCCGTGTCATCATGGGTGAAACTGGGGACGGCGAGGGACAGCGGCGCATTGAGCGGTTGGCACGCAACACGCACTACTTCAGGCGCCGTCTGCAACAGATGGGCTTCATCATCTATGGCAATGAGGACTCGCCCGTTGTGCCACTCATGCTATACCTCCCTTCCAAGATTGCGTGAGTCTCTTGTGCGTGGGCCGTTTGTCTAGCAGCTCGCCGAAATTTCCAGAATACAGATGTGACAAACTTTATTCTCAGCATGTGTGTGTGACCAACCTATAATTGAGAGGTGCACTGTGCAGAGCTTCAAAACAAGAGATAGGTTATTAATTATTGGATTAGTTATTGTTTGGTGTATTTTGTATCCTAATTCCATTGTCGTCTTTTTTTTAAGATGTATCTTCGACATAATAATGTATCAGTTGCATTTCATTTTATATTATCAACCATCAGTATTAGTTGTAACCCCACCCCCTCTTTCTACTCTAATGCCCACCATTGGGTGCCGTAGGCAAGAAAAATAAAAATATTGGGGGGTATTTACCCCGTTCATTATGCGGGGTAAATTTTTGAGTGATTTCTTTTATGCAGCCACCTCCTAAAAAAGTCGCAGTTTCACCCGAAAGGCGAACCATCGATTGCGATAGCAAATGCTTTAGGCAGCTACACGAAGTAAGGATAATAGTTTTATCGTCCGTATAAACTTGCAAACATTCGCTAACTAGTGTCAATTAACAAGCATGGTGTCAGCGCGCTACAGGCAAACATGAACATCATCACACTCGATCACCTGCGGACGCTCACTGTCAAAATGTTGGCACGAGGAAGCATGGCAGCAACAGCGAGCGAAGTGCCCTTCGTGCTGTGTATCGCATCAACACAAACTGAGTGGCGAGAACAGAGCACGCACAAAGGTATAAGCTGCCGTCGCACTGCTAGACTCGGCCCCCGAGGTAGATCGCTTTCAAGATAAGGCGCGTGCGGCCGCGCAATGCGTAGTTGCTGCGCCGTCCCCCCCTCCCTCCCCTCCCCCTGTTGCCATGCGTGCGACGGAATACGTCACGTTTCCTCGCCGCGTTCGAGGGAGGAACGCGGGGAGGCGCTATTGTCGGTGCCGACGGCAGAAATGCGCCTGGAGTGGTCCATTATCGCAATAAAAGTAGAAAACACACTGGTACGATTTGGCGTCCTATACGGTGTCCGATACAATTGTACCCGCCAGACGCCATATCAGATACCGAGTCGTACCATGTCTCACCTCTACCTCACGGCAGGAAGTTCAGGGTGCGTTCATTATGCGAATGAATACAGTATTTGCTTTGCGACAGTCAACAGGAAAAGTGCACAGAATAGAACGAAATGCTTTAGAAAGCTGGGATCCAGCAGATTTCTGAGTTTGGCCAGGGTCCCCTATCACATCCATTTCAGACACAGCTTTGGTGATCAACTGTAGCTATAATTGCCCATGTGTGCCATTCACGTGTGATGGATTGTTTCTATGATTAGAGTCTAGGTTAGGCAGTAAAATTGAGCTCAACATGTCTGGACAGTTATGGTCATGATAGGCCACTCACTACATATGTTGGTCTCGTCATCGGGAGTTGGTTGTACCAGTTGCAATGTTTACAGGGCACATGTTGGTTGTGTAGCATAGGGCATACAAACAGTTCAGGCTGAACCTTTCTCGCATTTGTCAGTTTTGATATTGTGAGATTTGCTTTTCTTTACGCTTTTGTGCCCTTTCCCCGCTTTCTTTTTATTTTACAGGGGCCTTGTGCGTTACCTCATGAAGAGGGGCGTTGCCACGGTTGGAGTCGGCTTCCCTGCAACACCACTTCTGGAAGCACGAGCTCGCTTTTGCATGTCAGCTTCTCACACAAAGGAAATGTTGGACCAGGTGAGGCTGCTCTCCCCGCGCTACTCAAAGGGGTGAAGTTAACTGCAGTGTCGTAGCTGCAAACGGCTAAAAGGGCAGGCAGAAAGTTGTGAAGAGCCTACTCACCATCTACAGTCAAATCTCGTTATAATGAAACAGATTGTAACAAACGTATGGATGTCACAAAAGTGACCCATGGAGTTTCCGGCAAAAATTACCAGAGGCAACTGTGGTGCTAGTTTCTACGGGAGCTGCAAGCAGGGTGATTCAGTTAGCATGGTAATAGTGGTTAGTACTTGGATTTGCCTAAGCTTTGTCCTTCTGGCTTGAAACGGCTCTGTGACTTGCAGATTGTTCATTTTCGACAAAATATTGCATTAGAAACGCAACGATTCTTCATGTGCGCAGAATCTTATTGCCTTCTGCATTTAGAAATACAGGATCGCTTAGAAATTTAGCTTGATAAAGGGGGATAAAGCGCAGTAAACAAAGTCGTGAGAACGTCTGAAGCCACGAGCACAAAGATCGGAGAAATCCATGTACTAGCCGTCATTCCCATGTTAGCCGAACGATTGCAGTGCCAGAGGTTCCCTCTGGTAACTTTGGTATGAAACGCTATAAAGTAATCGCGCTGGTGTAAGCGCCTGTGGTGGAAAAGGTGCCTCAAGACCACGTTCTCGTCACTCAAGACTGTCGGAACAGAGGCAGCAGTGGCAGTAATAGAATTCAGTGCTGGACTGAAAAGGATTGAGAGGGTGTTTGAGAAGTTGGGCACACCATATTTGTGGCATGTGCGCGCAGAATACCATTTGGAAAAGATCTTCAAAGAGTCCAGGGTGAGAGCAGACGTGGAAGAGAACTAAAAAGTTTCCCGAAATTAATGGAAGCTTCAAGCCATTGTAAAAGAACAGCACAGGATGCAAGAAGGCCCCACGTACATTACGTGGGTGTGATAAGGGTGACACATGAAGAGCAAATAAAAAAGCACACTCCTGAATTTTTAAAGTCATTTCTCTCATATTGCATTTTTTTTTTTTAATCAGTGTGCGAAATTTATCAGGTTGCTTCTACATTAGACTGGATAAACTTGGTTTTAGAAAGTTTTTTGCGGTTAAATTTTGTGCAAAATGCTACTTTGAAGCTGTATTTTGCTTTTCTTCATACTGAAAAATAAAACTTTCTTTACTTTTTAAGGTGTAAGTGCAAATGTTGCGATCATATATCTATATAGTATGTGCTTTTAAATAATAAACTCGGGAATATAAAAATACCTCCACATTTGCACAGCCTGGGCCCTTCGTAGGAAATATAACCTGAATGAAACCCAAATCGCCATTCAATATAAAGCACGGGATAACCATAGTGTTTAACCCCTGTAACAGTCATAATGCTTTTGAAAATTAAGCTTCTCCTTGTCCTAAGCTAAAGCAGTGATATTTAGTGCTGAACTTTATACATATTATTGTCATAAACAAGCTGCCTAATTTGCATCGAAATTGAGCGAGGAGGTTCAAAAGTTGACTGCCTAGGGCCATGTAATATAAATGATGGGCTAACTTGCATACCTACAAATCTACTCAAGTGTTGAGCTTCTGGGTTGGCTACTTCAAGGACTGCTGGCAAGCGCAAACGCATGGATTTTGCAACAATATGGGTGCACTCTATAAGCAATGATTTCTTTCCTTTACACTATGACTGAAAACTAAAATAAAAGCTGCTGCACTTGCTAAAATTGTTTATTAATCTATGTAGAAGCAACTTTAGTGTACATGAACTTATTAGATGTGCTAATCTCTGTGGAATGACAATTACGTTGATTGATATGTATGTAGCCGGTGAGGGTTGCAATTTTTACTATCATGAATACAGTCAAACTTCGTTATATCGATGTTGAAGGGGGAACCAAAATTGCTTTTTTATATCCATTACATCGTTATATCCATTATTGCCCTTTAATGCAATATATATGCTCAATTGGATGCACAACGTTAAACATTTATTGAAGAAGATGACTTTGCAACCCACAGAACCGCTGCATGGCCACGTATGCAATGAAATTTTGATAAAACAGCAAAAGAATCTTCAGCGTGCGCAAAAAATGATTTCTTAGCACCTAACGCAAATGCCTTCATAGCGCCTTCTGTTCCAATGCGATGGTCTTCCGTTTCCGCTTTCCACTTGGCTCGTCTATTGCATCATGAAACTTACCTTTGCTTAAGGAATGAAATACCCTAGTTTGGATGAGTGCAACTTCGGCATGCCATGTGTTACATGGGAAAACATGGTACGCCTTTATATGTAAGATCTGTAATGAAACTGCAGTTTCTTGTGCTTGTCCACAACAATTCATTTGCACTTCAAGGAGGCCCTGCAAGAAGAACGTAAACTTTATTAGGAAATCAATCAGATTTGAGTCCGGCGTCTTTTTTGTGGGTCTGGGCACCCGACGCGGACGCAATTCCTAGACCTTGTCTCGAAGCGGCTTCCTCGGCTCGCTGAACGGCCCACAGTTGTACTGTCAGGTTCGAGCTGAGCAGTGCGGTCTTCTAACATGAGAGTTATAGAACATTATAAATACACCTGCCTAGTTGCTAACCGATGCTGTCGCATACTATCGGCATCGGAAATTTCAATGGAAGCTGGATATAAAGGAAGGCTGAATGTGTCCACTGCCTGGTATTAGGATTTCTAGCCTGTGTCAGTAGGCCAACATGGTGTTGTGCAGTTCCACTAGCCTCAGGCACGAACTGTTTGCAAATAAGAATATTTTTGTGGAACCAGTGCAGCTGGCTGTACATCTGAGGTGGCAGTGAGATCTACGTGGAAGCTTTACATGTGCATTTCTAGCTGTATCCCTACATGTGCCTTTCATATATACCATGTGTCCCAGCTAACGTTAGCCAAGCTGTTCAACGGAGAAAAAAAAAATTAATAAAGCACTGGTGTACGATCCAGTTACAAGACCTAAGGTGTTCAGTCGGGAGAGGTATGTTTTGAACACCATAGGTCTTAAAATCGTATATTGCACCGTGTTTCTGAAATATATATATATTTTTTTTCCATTCATCAGATTAACTAGCATTAGCTGGGTCACCCAGTATATTTTCTGTGCCTCAAATAAACATTTTAGTTGCTAGTCAGCCATGTGTGGTATTGCACCTTCTTTTTCCTGTCTGTAAATTTGGGCTGTACGCTGCCATCACCAGTTGATAGCTGGCACCTGTGTTGTTTCATCTTCGTGTGGTCCTGTAACTAGCGCTGTCTCTCTTTCTTTTTTTTTTTTTTAATGTATTTGTTGCATCTGTGGAAGTACGGTTGGCTCGAGCAGTGAATAAGGATCACTATTAGTAAGAGTGTAGGCCAGAGAATAATGTAATAAGGCATGTTCAAGCATGCATATGCATATCATCTTATGCTGTGCTTGCTGTCTTTCTGAGGCCTCCAGCATGTGCCTCGCCCACATTATCGTGCGGTCAATGTTGGCACTCATGAGAAAGGCTTATTGAGGCAAGGACATTTTGTAGCACTGGCCTCTTCAAGCGAAAAGCAGATGGACTCACAATTCTTGATTGTGCTTCCATGCAGTGGGCATACTACTGCTGTGTGTAGTCATTTTTATCTCCTCAGGGGTAGTGGTAAGCTAGAGTGTGTCTGCAGGGAGTTAACCACGCACAATAAATGGCACACTGCACGTAATTTTCACCTTGTAGACAAGCTGTGCTGCTAAGTTGAAGCAGCTTTTTCTGTGCAGAGCAGCTGTATTGGGACCTTATCAAAAGGCCCACTCTTGATGGCAAGAAGAAGAAATAAACTTTAATATAACGTGAAAGGATTGATGTGGTAGGGACCCTTAGTCCAGGGCCCCAGTGGCTGCCGCCACCGCTCTTGCTCGTCGAATCAGGGCCAGGCAGCGAGCTCCAAGTGATGTCGCAATCACAGAAGAAGGAAGACAACGTGGTGGAGGAACTACACATCTGAAAGATGCTGTGTGTGGCAGCACGTGCATATAATTTCAGAGCGTGGTTGGGTAGTGAGTGGTTCACGTGTTTATGAAGCGACTGGCATTGGTAGTGGATAAGGCTCTAAGTACTGCATTGTATTTATTTTTTCAGGCCCTGAGTGTTATTGACAAGGCAGGTGATTACCTCTACCTGAAGCTGTCCAGAAAGAAGAGAAGCACCGAAGAAATAGTCTACTGATCATTGAACTACTGATGTGTAGCTAGGTGGCTGCCTTCAATGCCTGCAGCAGCAGTGGGCATGGTGCCAGGAGGTGCGCTGCTTTTCTGCTGTGCATATCCAAAGCCTGAAGATCGTGCTGCAAGTGGCGCATCAAGGTGCTGTGCAAAAACTGGGTCCAGTGTGATTTTGGGAACTGGTCATCAACCTCTGGCCTGCTTTTCCAAGTTGAACTCAAGACATCAAAAAAGAAAAAAAAAAAAAAAAAAAGAAAGAAACAGAAAAAAGAAAATGAACACGTGCCTCAGCCTCATGCTTTCGTACTGTGTGTTCACCTTGTGGCTTCATGTTTGTGTCAACTGTCTGTTGCCCGTCATCTCGGTTTTGGGTGCATTTAGGGATTGTTTCTCTCAAATGTACTCTCAAATTCATTCTGATGTAGTTGTACAGAAAACTAGTTTTTTTTTTTTTTTTTAAGCAATGTTGCGTGTGTGCGTTTTTTTTTTTTCTCTCACTGAGTGAGATGGTGAACGGAATTGTGTGGGTGCAGAGTCATCACTCGCTGATATTTCAACATGTTCAGTGTAGTTGCAACGTAGAGGCCATGTATGAAAACAGGTGCAAAAGGAAAAAAACTAGCTGCACATATCTTGCTACCGTTGTTACTATTTTGTTTAAATAAATGCACGACAGTAGTTGGGATAAGCTACGTTGCAGTATAAAAATCGTTGCAGCAAACCAAAAGTGACATGGAAACTGTTCCTGAGGCATAATAAAACAATCGTAGTATTTTATGTATTCCTTGTGCGTACTTTCCGGTAAGCGGGACTGCATTCCATTTTTGGTATGCTGCTTGCGCCTTCGTCAAGCGATAATCAGACCGGCCGGGAAAAATCGAAGGTAATAAAAAAAATAAAAAGAAAGGGCCGGCAATTAGTATCACTGTCGATCACAGCGCCACTAAACGCAGAAACGGGACCCGTGTCGTTGCTTTGGCGACCCCTTTCTCCGTTGACGTCATCGCGCACGGTTGGTCCTTCCGCGCATGATGTAGTACGTAGAGTAACTGGCTAATACAAAGACCTTTAGTGAGAATAGCGATCAATGATTACCCAAAAATTGGCGCAGTGCTGGTGCACGTTAAGTCGTATAATTGTTGCTAATGTAATGAAAGTGCAAAGCAAAGGCGTGCAGCGGAGTGATACAACACTGCAGTAATATAGTACGAGCGCAGCTGCTCCGCCATTTCTTTTCCCATATGACTCAATGGTAGGCCGTTCACGTGGGGGAAATAGTTAAATTCTGTGTACGCTACGCGTAAGTACTAAAAAATACAAAAAAAATATATAAAACAGAAAAACGTAAAAAAAAATTGCAAAACTTTGGCAAAACCCTGAACTTGTACCCAAGTTCAGTCGAAAAAGTTGTAACTGTCGCGGTGGAGTTAGGGTTAGGCGGATCCCCTTGAAGTACGGCGAGCTCATCACCGAAGTCGTCTCCAACCTGGCAAGATGAACCCCAGTGGCCCAAACTACCCGATGGCTTCTCTCTACGTTGGCGACCTGCACCCGGATGTTACAGAGGCGATGCTGTTCGAGAAATTTTCCACAGCGGGTCCCGTGCTTTCGATTAGGGTCTGCAGAGACATGATCACTCGACGATCCCTCGGCTACGCATATGTCAACTTCCAGCAGCCCGCTGATGGTGAGTACGCATGCCGTTTCTGACTCGTAAGCATTCTTGGTACTTGCGTAAGCTCTCGCGAACTGATTAACTTTAGAGGAAGGCTTAACACTTTGGATCAGTGACCCACATCTCGCTTGCGGATGCTGTCAAACTGCATGGTCGAGTTTAATTCAGTGCACTGACACGTAGGCAGCACTTGATAGCACAGGTGCCCTAAAGGGAATTTTGAAAGTCGCGTAACCTGTCTTTGGAGTAACCGTTGAGATGGGCCTACGGGTCGACAACGCGTTCGATCGCGCGCTGGCGCGTGGGTTTTTACGGCATCTGGTACTGAGCCGTATTCCGGGGTGCGCAGCCAGCTGTGACGCGGTCGTGATGTATATGAAGACGACCGAGTGTGTGGCATACAAATTGTGTGCCGAAATTGTCAAAAAGAGCACATTGGCCAGCTTATGTGGCATTTTGCTGCCGCAGTCGGCACTGGGCACGAAAAACGTGCGGTTCTGTGATGTTGCGTTGCCCCCCACTTTATAATGTGTGTATATTGTGAAATTTTAGCGATTACCCAGCAGTGGCATTCTGACTTAGTTTCTCGTGTGCGTTTGCAGCGGAGCGCGCCCTGGACACGATGAACTTCGACCCTATCAAAAGCAAGCCGATCCGTATCATGTGGTCACAGCGAGACCCATCGCTGCGGAAGTCTGGGGTTGGAAATGTGTTCATAAAGAACCTGGATAAGACCATTGACAACAAGGCCATGTACGACACATTCTCTGCTTTCGGGAACATCCTGTCTTGTCGAGTGGCCACAGACGAAGAAGCTTCCTCAAAGGGATATGGTTTTGTCCATTTCGAGACCGAAGAAGCAGCCAACAAGGCTATCAGCAAAGTAAATGGCATGCTGCTCAACAACAAGAAGGTCTATGTGGGCAAGTTCATCCCCCGCAAGGAGCGCGAGAAGATGCTTGGCGACAAGGCTCGATGCTTCACCAATGTGTACATAAAGAATTTTGGTGATGAGCTCGACGATGAGAAACTCATGGTCATTTTTGAGAAGTTTGGCAAGATCACCAGTGCCAAGGTGATGACAGATGAGAACGGCAAAAACCGGGGCTTTGGCTTTGTCTCGTTCGAGGACCCCGAGTGCGCTGAGCGCGCTGTGGATGAGCTTAATGGCAAGGAAATGGGCGGTCGAGTGCTGTACGTTGGGCGTGCCCAGAAGAAGGCAGAGCGCCAGTCGGAGCTGAAGCGTCACTTTGAACAACTGAAGCAAGAGCGTCTGAATCGCTACCAGGGCGTCAACCTGTACGTCAAGAACCTGGACGATGCCCTGGATGATGAGCGCCTCCGGAAGGAGTTCGCTCCTTTTGGCAACATTACAAGTGCCAAGGTTATGACAGATGGCAACGGACGCTCCAAGGGCTTTGGATTTGTCTGCTTCAGTTCACCAGAAGAGGCAACAAAGGCTGTGACGGAAATGAATGGCCGTATTGTGGTCTCCAAACCACTTTATGTTGCTCTGGCCCAGCGCAAGGAAGACCGCAAGGCACATCTTGCCTCACAGTACATGCACCGCATTGCAGGCATGCGCATGCAAATGGGACAGATGTTCCCACCAGGTGGTGCAGGTGCAGCAGGCTACTTTGTGCCAACCATGCCCCACCAAACTGCCCAGCGCAGCTACTTCCCAGCCACCCTGGGCCCAGCCCAGATGCGTGCCACACCTCGATGGACAGGCCAGCAGCAGCAGCTGCGTGGACCCGGAGGACCCCAGGCGGGGGCCGGTGGACCACAGGGGGGCCAGCCTCAGGGAGGCTTCCCCACTGGACTGCCATACCAGCGGCAGCCACGCCCTTCACTGGCAACACAACCACAGCGGGGAGCCCTCGGCAGCGCACGGCCAATCACGGGTGGTCAGCAGGCTCCACCTCCGCAGCAGGCCCCACCACAGCAGGCCCCGTCGGCACCCCGGGTGATGGGCCCACGCCCTGCGGGTCTTGCCCCTCAGACTGCTGGTGGTCCACGCCCAACCTACAAGTACACCCAGTCTATGCGCAACCCACCCCAGGTCCAGCCTGTCTCGGCACCCGTGACGGCTCCATTCCAGGTGGGCAAAGTTATTGTTGTGCAGAGTATGCTGTGTGGTTGTTAGTTACAAGCCACGTAATGTGGGAAATACATACGCGACACTGACTGCTAAAGAGATGCATCTAAACTTGGGTACTGCCTGTTTAGGAGAAGTAAAGTGCACTGTCAGTTTGCTTTTGTAAGCGGTACAACCAGTGTGGGGATGTGACTACATTGCACCTTGCATGATGCAAACGCAGGTGTCTGCTCAGCAGCAGCAACAGGTGGCCGCGGCTGCAGCGGCAGCCCAGCAGGTGTCTCAGACGCAGCAGGCAGCAGTGCACATTCAAGGCCAGGAACCCCTGACCGCTTCCATGCTGGCTGAGGCCACACCACATGACCAGAAGCAGATGCTGGGCGAACGCCTGTTCCCACTGATCCATCGCATGTATCCGGACCTCGCTGGCAAGATCACTGGCATGTTGCTCGAGATTGACAATTCTGAACTCCTTCACATGCTCGAGCACCACGAGTCGCTCAAGGCCAAGGTGGGTCTCATTTTGATCATGGCTGCGTGCACTAATCGGCTGAAGCAGCAGAGATTGTTCTCACATCAGTTGGAGTATTTATGCCATGTCCATCGGAGGGACAAAACACAAGCAAAAACTTCCCAAGGAATTTTTCGTGCTGTGTGACGAGCTTCCAAAAGCACTAGGGCTGGTCACGTGCTTAAAATGTGCGAGACACGATTCACTCCCGCATCTGATCATGCATGAAGTCATATGTCATGCTGGAACCATTTACAATCATTTTGGCACTAATTTTGGACCCAAGTAGCTGCCATCTTGCTTTCCTTCCATAGCAGCAATGTCAAAATGGAAGATAACACGTCATTAGTTAAGGTAGCTTGCATTTACTGAAAGTGGATGCTTTAATTCTAGATGAGGCTGGTGATAATGCCTCCTTAAACTTACTGCTTCGCATGAATGGGACGCCAATCTGCCAATGCTAGCCATATTTGAAAGGAAGCGACCCGGTTCGCCAGTGCAGGAGGAACAAATACATATGCATAAATGTACGAAAAGGACCATGACAGTGACATAATCTGTGCTTCTGTTTCAGTCTAAAATTACCATACTTGCCAACATTTTCTCTCTCGGCAAGCAATATCTCTTAAATAATTGTTTAGAGTTTGGGAAGTGTCACTTGTCCTATACAATTTCATGGTGTCACATTTGATTGCCAATGGGACAGCTAAGCTCGTGGCTTCATTGCAAATGAGATGGTAGGGTTTTGCATGTCTCTGCCATTGATGTTGAGTGCATTGTTTTAGACTAGCAGAGTTTGGTCTCAAGTTCCACCGCTGGAGAGGCTGTCAACATGTTTTAGGCAGGATCTTGTGACAACAGCTGACCACGTCCCTCATAGTCTTAACCTCTATTTCAAAACTGTGTTGTCGGTAATGTTAATGCTGATTGGGGCCTTTTTAGACGTTTGTATGCGTATATGATCAGATGGTCTACGAATGTGTCCAACCTGGGGTAAACTGTATTATGTATATGATCAGGTGAAATTTGTCTACGAATGTGTCCAACTTTATTGACGTTATCCAAAGGTGGTGTTTCATGATGCTAAAACAAGCTTCTTGGTTGGCTAGTCTGTTCATGCTTAGGAAGTGTATGCACAGCCAATGATTGCATCAGTGTTACTTCATCTCTTTACAGTGAATAAAAGATGTTGCACACAGTCATTAATTATGCTAAATTGTTAGCTTAAATAATACTTGTTTGGGCTGTTTTTGAACAGGCAGTTCTTTAAACTGTCTGGGTGTAGTTTGCAGTTGCTTAGAGCATGATGTAGTCCTTTGTCGATAGACAACTGAACCCTGTCGCAATTAATGTCACAGCAAACTGATGCAGGAACTTCAATGTGACATTGCCACCTCTCCAAGTTTTTTGGCTGACCAAGCCTCCTCTTGCAGAAAGAGTAGATACATTTAATTCAGAAGCACAGCTTACTGAATTGAATGTATCTCGGTGGTTTGTATGAATAATCTGTGGTGCTGCCTGGAGGAAGAGGGGTGAAAATGAAAGGCTATCAACAACGAAGGGCACACAGGGGATTTAGGATTTTTTATTATTGGCTGCATTTTAAGCCTGGCTTGCAGCGGCAGTGATAACAACCTTTCCGAGAAAGGCTTATTTAATATTTTTAACGTTTCTCAGAAAGATTGTTTCAGGGACACTTGAAGGGCACCACTTGCATGGCTAGTAAACCAGTTAGTGAAGCTTTCGAGTGTCAAAGGTGGGGATCTCAAGCCAAGTGCTTTATTCTGGTGTGATCACTAGTCTTTTCTAGGTTATGAGCTCAGCTGGTAGTTGCCATTTCGGTATTACCTTGAATATTCACTAGCTCTGGGTATGCATGTGGAATGCGATTTGTGCTCTGAGGGAATGACCTAAGCAGTCTTTGCAGAACCCAAACACTGACTGCTTTATTTCCAGTATAGTACTGCAATGCAGGCCTGCCCTGCCACATAGGTGGTTCCAAGCTAGCACTCATGGTCTCGGCAGCATACACAATGCAGGAAGGATCATTGAGAACGCTGGTTTTTTGTGACTGAGTGATTGAAATGAACAGTGTGACTATCATGTGATCGCGAACACCAAGAGTTTATGCATTTGCTGACTGGAAAGGAGGAAGGGAGAAATCTTTTGAAGGGATGTGCTGTTGCTTGCTGCTGATCTGGTGTTGCAATGCTTGTGTGCAGGTGGAAGAAGCCGTTGCAGTGCTGCACGCCCATCAGGCCAAGGAGAATGTGACCATGAAGAAAGAGTAGAGTGCCCGCCTAGCTCCCGACTCCATCGCAGACGCCCGGGGGTTTGAACAGTCTATGGGTGACGGGTAGCCCAAGTCCCTACGAGGGCGTCTTGGCTGAGCCCACACAGGGCGCCTGTTGCGTTGCCCTTTGTGTTTGTTGTGGACCCAGCCAACGTGCTTGTGGGGCTCTTGGTTTATCGTCACCCACGTGAACTGGCCCACCAGGAATCAGAGGGAAGGGAGTAGACCAGAAAAAAGAAAAAAAAAAAGAGCAAAACATCGATACTGAAAAAAATCGTAAAACTCGCGCACTTTTTTTTTCCCCTCTTCTCTGCCTTTGTGACATTGTGCATTGCAAATAAAAAAAATTTTTTTTTTCTTTCCCTTGAATTGACTGGCTCTTTGGTCTTACCAGTGTGAGTTTGCGAGTGAACTCGCAAGCCGTGCATGTTGTAGCACAGAATACCCATACAAACTTGTTATAGCTGCTGTCACATAAGCATTGAGTACCAGAGTAGTAAAGCATGCTGTATGCACAAAAAAGATCCATCATTCCAAATTGCCATGGTGGAGCAATCATAACTTCAGCATTTCCGTGCAACTTGTAATGCATTGCAACACTTGAGACTGCAATGCCGAGTGCAACACCCAGTGCCCTAAGCTGTGCTTGTGCCTACCACTAAGACCTTGGCTTTTGGTCTCGTAAATGTGGTGCAAGTAGGGTTGCTGTGCTCGCATCTGCGTGTGCACAGCAACCTCTACCAGGTGCATGTGCAACATGGTATGTGATATGAGTGTGTGAACAGTGGTGAACACCTCGGTCTGCAGCATACCTAAAGTACGATCACGACTGCGCGTGCGTGGAATACCGGAACTGCTATGGTTGCGTGTTCGCGTTCTTCTGATGGCAAGAAATGAACGGTTAAATAGCGCATTCGGCGGCGGCCACGCGTTGATGATGAACCTCTATCGTGGCTAGAATCGGGCGGTAGTCGGTAGCTAAAGAAACTTTTTTTGAAAATGAGAAACGCAAATTAAAATGCACCGAATGTTGCATCCGAAACTGTCCTCTTCCACTTCCCACACTGCGCTGTGATTGGTGAATAATAATCGACTACGTAAACAAGAATGGACAAGACAACATTCAGAATTATTGAAACCTCTTGCGGGCTGTGCTGGCCGTCGCGCAATCCGGTGCAGTGCACATCATTGGTTTCGGCTGAAGTGAAGGTTGGAACTCGCTCTGCTCCTCATTATTTCTACGGCGATAGAAGTGCCGTCTGAAGCATTATTTTCTGCATTTCGGTACATAAACTTCGGTTTCCTTCCGAGTAGCCAGTCCGCTGCCGTGGGTATGTGGCATCATATAGTTGGGGAAAATGTGGACGAAGAAGAAGGAGGCAGGAAGAGGTATGGTTCCCAGGCGCATCTGGGCCGGTTAGTCAGCTCGCTCAATGACATACTAAGAGGGCCCACATAATACCTATAAACATTTGGAGGGCCCGTCACGCACATGCTGCGGCTGTTGTGGTCGCGATGAGCCCCCTTGATTCTGCATAACCGGTGCGATAACTCGTCGCCTACCTCGCGCTTGCCGGCGATGGCATCGACGGCGCAGACGCGCAAGAGGCGCGACGGCGACTCTTCGTCGACACCGTCCAGCAGCAGCAGCACTTCGGACAGCACGTCTACGACCATGTTCGACGTGACCAAGGCTGCATTCACGATGACAACGACTTCGGAAGAGGACGAAAGCAGCCGTCAGGTAGGAGCTTAGAAAACACGTGATGTAGTACATACGTATTATAGAAATGGCACTGCTGCATTTGCTCTTTGGGTCGCGGCAAGCCTGCTGCTGAAGGTTTTCTTTCGGGCGCGGTTGTACCTTTGTGTTAGCACAAAAATCGGGGGACTCGCGAAGGGACGTCTGCCCAGGTTTATGCAACCCTTAGTACGGTTGGCTGTTATGCGGTGCCCCCGCTGCCTTTCATTTTAACTCCCCATTTATTTGAAGGCATTCTTGAAGGTGGGTCCATTTTTCTGGTCACCTCCTTTCACGTTTCCATTTAAATGCAAAAAAAAAAAAAAGAAAATCCATCAGAACTGGTGCAGTGGTTGCCTCTTCCTCTTTATGACACACTTTTTTTTTTTTTTTTTCCTTGAGAACTTGAGCAAGTGCATTGCACATTGCAGGTTGTCCAAGGATCCAGCTCTGAAATTCAGGTGAACGTGCAGCAGGACCCTGCGGCTATGGGTGTCACCTCCCAGTCACTTCCAGGACCATCGGCATTCAATGTGTTTTTGCCCATGGGGCGTTCTGTGCCAGTTATGTTCACTGACCAGGGAATTTGTATTCCTGGCTACAATGCTCCCGTGGCTGCAGTGGAAACTGAAGAGGAGGTAACCACTTCCACAACCACTACAGAGCAGCAGCAGCAACAAGCGCAAGGTGCTCCTGTAGCTGGCATTTTCCAGTTACTTCCTGCTGGGTCCTACTTGCCTACGTTTGTAAACATGGAACAGCTAGAAGATGAAGAAAAAGAGTGTGATGAGGACGAGAAGCCAACGGAAGAATATGATGAGGTGCCCGAAGAAGAAGGACCACCAGTTGGCATTGTCGAGGCTACTGTTCACGAGCGAGAAATGTTTGTTCAAATGCAGGGGCCGCTGCAGGGAGAGACAGCAGGCACAATAGGTTGGCCACAACTGGCACCACCGCTGACCTTTCCATCCCTACTGATGCCACCGCCAATGTCCCCACCGATGTCACCACCTGCGCCACAAACAGG
This sequence comes from Dermacentor silvarum, assembly GCF_013339745.2. Classification (NCBI taxonomy): domain Eukaryota; kingdom Metazoa; phylum Arthropoda; class Arachnida; order Ixodida; family Ixodidae; genus Dermacentor; species Dermacentor silvarum. The sequence goes on along the minus strand of NC_051160.1, from coordinate 16,310,431 downwards.
GCCGCCACCAATGTATGCCAGTATGCAAGCAGCTCAGAGCTACATACCGCAGCAGTACGGCATGCTTCCACCCTTTGGATGGCAAGCACAGATGATGCAGAGTCAAGACTTAGCTCAGGCTTATGGGCAGTCGTTTGGCATGGCGCCACAGTGGCCAGCATATCAGCCATTTTGGCCAGGAATGCCGTGGCAGTTGGGGCAGTCGCAGTGGTTGCAGAGCCAATACATGCAAGAGGGTTCCCAAATGGTTCAGCAGCAGCAGCAACAGCAGCCCCCGCGGGAGCCCCAACAGGAGCTTATTACAGACCAGCTGCAGCAAGATATTCTTTTGTCACGCAAGAGAGGTCAATCACCGATACATTTCTCAGGGAGGGTTCGCAGTATGTCATTACCTGGCCGAATATCTGAGCAGGTGCTCCCTTCACAGACAACATCTCTGACAGAAGTAGAGGTACAAGCGCATCTTGGTCCACTCCCTTGCACAGTTCACCGAGTTCTGTCGACACAGACCTCGCTGCAACATATTCAACGAGGATCTAGATGTGTAAGCACAGAATCAGTGACGTATGTGGATACTACTGAAAAGCTGCCTGGAAAGGAGGGCAGAGTTGAGGTCTCCCAAGTGATACATGTGTCATCTGGCCAGCTGACTACAGACACTACACATATTACACAGGCAACATTGAGAACAGAGACCTGTCCGACAATACAAGAGCTTCAAAGTAAAAAGGTACTGCTTGGACATCATGCAGCTGATGTGCATGCGGACGCTCCCTGTGTGACATATGGAACACAAACTGTTCAAAAGTCTATGGGACCAGCTGATGTTGCATTTGGCCAGCAAACTTCTGAGCAGCCTTGCCAGTTTTCCAGTGCACCACCAACTGAAGTTTGCAGGTGAAACACGCAGTGTGACACGTCAGTATCATATTGGTCAAATGCCTCTTGATGCCTCACATGCTAGAGTAGAAGTACAAGTTGTGGAAGAAGCCTCTGAAGTTGATAGTAAAGCACGTGGAGTACAAGCAACTCAAGTATGTGACCAACCACCATGTGCGATGGCTAGAGCAAGAGTTATCCAAGGACATGCAGAAGCACGGCCGCCAGCTGTTGGTATACAAGTTGTTCAGCAGCCGAATATGCCACCGCATGTAGCAGTTGAAGTGCAAGCCGGTGGAGGAGCAGTTGAGCCAAGTCATGTAGTGTCTAGAATGCACACTATGCTGAAACCAGAGGAACTGGCACCTTCTGTGGCCTTTGCAGTGCAGACAACTAAGCACTCTGAGACTTCTACAGTAAATAAATTAACAGCTCTCAAAAAGATCGTTTCAGAACCCCATGCTACTCTGGCAGTGCAAACTACAAACATTTCCTCACAAGAGGAGTGTAGAGGGCAAAGGCTTGAACCACATCGTGTGTCTCGGGGAGCTCAGGTAACCTCTGTAATTAGTGCTGCTGGAACTTCCTGTGCAGATGGAATGACGCAGATTTCAACAAGCCCACTGCAGGTGTTTGTTTCTGGGGTGCCATACCAACAGACAGGAAATCAAGCAGTTCAAACATTGTCCTTTGAATCTGTGACTGCAGTATCTGGCCATGCCATGCAGACAATTTCAGTCGGGCAACACACTGAAGGGATTCAGACTGACATGCTCACCCATTCAACTTCTGTTCCTCCACTAATTGTTGGCTTGAATCCTCAGCAGCAACGAGATTTCAGTGCACAGCATGGGGGTGTTTTCCTGCCTTCTCAAGATTCGCTAGTGGTGCCTGAAAGACCACGTTGTGATATTGAGGTACAGTGCAACTATGAGCCCTTTGTCAACACTACAACAAGCATTGCCGCAGTGAAGGTAGAGCAGAAGTATGAGCCTTTTGATGGATGTCAAGAAGCCTTTGTTCAGTGCAATTATGAACCCTTTGATGGAGTAGCTAAAGGTATTATTTCAACTCCTCCAAGACCTTTGCATGATATTGAAGTGCAATTTGGGCATGACCCTGTTAAAGACTTCACAAAGGACATTCAATCTCATTCTGAGCGGCCAGTACATGACTTTGGCACACAATGTGTATACGAACCTGACAGAGTGATGACAAGGACCGTTTTCAGAGCTGAAAGACGGCCTATGCACGATTTTGAGCAGCAGCATAATTATGGTCAGGTGGACTGGCCTGCAAGAGATGTTTACACAGCTCAGGAGAGGCCAGTGCAAGACATTGAGCAGCAACATGTTTATGATCAGAAAAACTGGAGCGCAAAAGGCACCTATGCTGTCCAAAGCACAGGCAATGCAAGACTTTGGAGTGCAGCATGATGTTCCCGTCACTATGTCCCCACCACCCACAGCAGCGCAAGTCTTATATGGAATGGTAGGCATGGGTGTCGGCGACAGTAGGCCACAGAGTGTTGTTGAAAGCCATCGCAGATTTCCTCAGAGACCTGTGTCCCGCGTCCGCTCAAGGCCGTCAATGAGCAGCTGTGCATCGTCTGTTTTTATGTTTGGCAATTTAGAGCTTCCTTGCATGACAAATGCTGGCACCCAAGCTGGCGAGATGGGTCGCCACCGTCTGTCACCAACATTTGCTGTCTCAGCTCCAAGAGCGGAGACAGCTTCGTACCCATGCATTGCTGTCTGCTCAAGGAACACTGTGAATCATTCCTGCACCCTGAACATAAGCAGCTATCCAGGGCGCCTTTCTCAAACTGCTCAGACAAGGGACGCAATCTTTCAGACAGAGGAACCAGTTGCAGTCAGGGCTCCTACCGTAGATGCAAGATCCCGGTCGCTCTCTAGGGAACCTGCTATAAGAACACCACTTAGAGAGGCAGCTGTGCAAACTTTTGCGGAGCCTCCAGCACCACGTACCACATCGCCACCCTCGTCACCTTCGTACCATCCGGGCCCATTTGGAATGTCCCCGTTGAGCTCTTCACGATGCACCTCACCTGCTCGAGATGCAGGTCTCCAAACTGAGGGATTTGCTGATGTGCGTAAAAGTCTAGCTGGAGGGCCTTTCCAACATGATGAGCTTGTTGGGCAACTGGCGCAAGCTACTGGAAGTCTCGGACATGACATAATGATCCAGGCGGGTTCTCGGGTGCCAGCTGCTGGTCGTGCCTGGGGTCCCTCAAAAGCTCAGTACACCAGTGCAGGCAGCAGCGGCAGCAACTGTGACAGAAGTGTACCCGTGTGGCCATTTGCCCCAAGTGTTGCAGATGCGAGAGACACCTCCAAGCCCTCCCCCGCTTTCACCACCGCCTCACTCGCCACCTCCATGCCCCTGTTTAGCAGGCCATGGTTGGGCCCCAGTTGTGGTGGAACACAAAATTGGCATTGGTGGAAACTTGGTGGCACCGCACCTGGCGCTGAGGAAGCAGCAAGGCCTGACTCCCGGGCAGCCTGATCTGGACGAAAAGGGCACTTCCGAGGGGCCCTTTGCAGGGCCGGTGTGGGGCTCAGCTGATGGCGAGCAAGAGTATGGGGACCAGGGCAGTTCGCCGGTTGAACAGTCTTCGGGAGTAGGCGAGTACTCGGCAACTGGTGCAGTCCTTGGGGCTGCCGGTCTTGTGCCAGATGCCTCGGGTGTCCCAGGCACGGTCAGGAGATCATCTATTGAAACAACTAGCAAGTGAGTAAAAGCATTTTCTTTCATGGAGGAATGAGAAGCTATGTTGAGTATTTTGTACAGTTGTCTAACTAGCTTGTAATGAGCAAGTAACCTAATGAACAAACTTTTTATCTGGAAAAGATGATTCATGGTGAAGTTTGGTATTCAAAACAAGGCTTAATTTGCTCTTATGAACAACACTACCAGCACTAGGAGAAAGACAAAAACCACACACACACACACACACACACAAAAAAACCACACTATTGTTTCCTGTGGTTAATGTCCTCTGTTAGATTAAGTGATGCTTCCAATACATGTGAAATTTAATAGCTCACTTGCCCATATTCCAGCATAGATTTCACACTTTAACCCCTGTATTCAGACATGCATCTTAAGTTGAATCCCATGCTTTACTTGATTTAAATGACACCTGCGTGAACGCTCCGGAGGAAACGCGATGAGCGTCCAGGGCACGTTCACGCCAGGCGTCACTTAGATCAAGTCAAGCATGGGCTTCAAGAACTAAAGATGCATTTCTGAATACCGGTGTAAGTCTTGCAGGGAAGTACAGCTAACTTGAGATCATACAGCCACTGTTCATTGTTCTTTTTGGAAAAGCGGTGTGCAATTGTTGAATGGCTGTTTCGAGCAGCATGCCAATGCACTTGGTCTCCATTCTGTATGAAAAAAAAACAGCAGCATTATACCGGGTGTCTTTTTTTTAGACCATACAGAATTTTTAAAAATTGCCAGTGGCAGGCAGATAGCACAATTCCAGTCCTTGAGCTGGATTAATCGGAGTGGTGGGCATTACTCACATAAGAAATCAATATGCGTAATTGCCCAAAGAACAAATTTTCACTAAATTAGTTTTAAGTATAACTTTAAGGCATATATTACAATTTACGAATTATAGTCGCTGGCGAGTTCACAAGGCACTTAGAATGAATTCTCAGGGTGACTCCAGTTTTGAGATATTCGTTCCCAAAGTGTGCGCCGAAATACATTGGTGTTCCAGTTATTTTTGTGCTTCGATGCATAAAGAGACGTTTTGTTAGAAAGGTACACGGAGCCTGTGCATTTTTACTACACATTGATGGAGCATATATCGAAACTGGTGCCATCCTTGGAATTTGTTCCGAATAGATATGCCTTGTAATCTCACTGGCTACAATTCATATGCAATATGTGCCCTAAAGTAATTATTTAAAACAGTGAAATGTTGTTAATTAGTCAATGATGCACTTCAATTTATTGTGCAAGTAATGTTGGCCTCTTCGAGCAATCCAGTTCAAGGATTAGAATTATATTGCTATCTGCCACAGGCAATTTAAATAAAAAAATTCTGTATAGTTGGAAAAAAAAAAGCCTGGTGTAAGATAGGGCTGCCATCTGCTCTGCATTCTCCTATGCTATTGCATTTGTGTATGTTTTGTGTCCTGGTAGGTGCAGCAAAATGTGTAGTATGAGAGCCAAGGCTCCTATTATTGCCTGTTTTGAATAGTGACAAGCATAAAATGTATAAGTATTTGCCAGAATTTATAGTGCTACATTGTCAGATTGCCACAGCATTCTAGCTCATAACTTACAATTTTGTAGTATGCTTTTAGCGAGAGAGAGCGCTATTAGTTACGTCTACCTTGCACTCGCGTAACATTCACACAAACAAGCTTGACGCATGTTTCCAATTTTTCACATGTTTCTCAGTTTTTGTTTTTTGTTTTGTTCTCTTTTTAGTTTTTTTTTATTTACCATTGTAATAATAAAAGAAATGTTGCAGTGTGACAAGATCGACAAAAGTGGCTGCCATACTGCCTGAGGTTACCGTGGCCTGTTTTCTTCTGGCCTTACTATTGGTACTGGTTGCATCAGCTGCTCTTCTTTCTTGGACAACACGTCGACATGCCCGTGAGTTGAAGCGTGTTAGTTCATTGGCATTATTTTCAAATAATGTAGCTTACATTTTGTTTCCTTTAAAGTAGCTGTGTGTTTATCAGGAGTGCTTCTTGGAATTCTGTTCACCCAGAGGAAGCAGGGTCTACAAAGAAGTGCAGCGGGTGTTTTCAATGGTACCATGTTGATATTGGTGTTCAGTTAATTCAATAACTGATGTATGTACAGTTTTTATCAACACTGTCGCACTGTGTCACTACTTAATGGCTGTACTCACGGACAACTTTCTGTGAAAATGAAGGGAAAGCGACAGAGGCAAAGTGCACACAAAAGTACTTCTGGAAAAAGAATGCCCCCCCATTTTCATTCGTGTTAGGATAAGTTTGGGAAGAGAAAACATAAACAACTTATTTACAAAACCAAAATAAGACAAAACACACTGCTGAGTGTTAAATCCGACTTATTTTTCTGCTTTTTTCTCTTGTGCGTCTGGGTAAATGTGAAACCATTGCATGTGTAAGGTATGCCAGTTCGTTATCTGTTCTGAGAAAGCAAAAGTGCTGTCAGATGCTGCCTGGCTACTAGGCACAGTAACATATGCACAGAAGCTTTTCAGACTTGCAATTCTGTCATTACAATCCCCGAGTAGGTTGATACGAAACAATGGCTATGTGTGAATCGATAGCATGCTGTTATAGAAGGCGGTTTGCTTTAATATAGAAACTGTCCTCAGACAGGCGCACGCACAATTTTGAGAAACTGTCTAGCAGCAGTTTCTTTTCGTGAAGTGCTCCAACTTCATGGCCTAAAGCACACCTTAAGGTCTTTATTTCATGAGCATGGCTAGGGTATTACAAAGGAATGAAGAAAGAAATTACAAAAATTATTCACTGTTTGCAGTTATTTTATTAGCAAGAAGTTTAAGCTGTATGATGATTTTTACAGGTAAATTAGTAAATTGTGTGTGTGAGTGAGAAGTCTTCAAATGTCTCATAAACAGGCATTCCTTTTTTTAGGTATTGCTCTTGCAGGACAAACTACCAAAAGTAAGTCGTTTTAGGAAAGTCTGCATAATACTCATCTTTGCAAAGAGGCCATGTGGTCCTGATGTGCTTCTTGGTGCTGTTTTTCAGAGGCTCTACATCCCAGCAATGCGACATACATCATACCACCATTCAGTAAGCTACAAACCTTGGGAAAAGAATTTCTTGGGAAAAGAATTTCTTGCCATCTGGGGCCACTATTAGGCTTGTCCTGCAAAGTGGGCCTACATTTACTGTGTGCATTTTCATCCTTCGAACTGAGCGTGCTTTAAAGCTGATGCTTATTCTGCCATTGCATTGATCCCTGTTAACTGCGCTACTTAATTTCGTGATGGTAAAGGGATCGATACAGCAAATTGCTGACTTTTCTACTCTTTCTTCTTGAATAGCTTTGGAGCACTCAACGTGCCTTTGTGTATGACCACATGACTACTTATATTTCGGAGGATGATGATTTTCTTTTTCCAAAGTACTGATTAGTGTAAGATATATTGCTTTAGTCTAAAAGGAGAAGTCCCGTTATGGCGCTTTGCAAGATACTGCACATTGTCTCTTGTGAAGATGAAAAGTAGGAAATATACCCCCATTATTGCTAAGAAAAATCTAAGTACTTCTATACTACTGTGCACTTGAATAAGTAAATCGCTGTCTTGATGAACTTGCCTTGAGTGAATTTCATTACACTGAATGTTTTCTCTCTGTCTTCCGTGGCAGGCATTCTTCCACACGATCGTAAGCTGACCTTCTCTCAGATCACTTGTAAATTTCTTCTTCCTAGCGGACACAAAATGTTTCTCTTGTGGGCCACTCAGGTCCTCTGCAAACCATCGACTCGAGTCTGCATGTGACGATTACGACCGGCACTGGGAATCACACCTCACATGGACCTCGTAAGTCTGCCTACTGGGCGAAACTAGGTTATTAAGGATAGTCCACACTGCAGCTCTGGTGCTACTACTGCATTTCCACAGCGTTAGAGGAGGAGGAATAACCTTTTATTGTAGAACCAGCACTTTATGATGTCCGGGCCTAAGCCTCCCATGAGGGGACGTCGAGGGCTTGCCTCGCCGCCGCCTCACGGGAGTGCTGGGTCACCCAGGTTTGGTCGTTGAGGGCGGAGCTCCGCAGAGCCTCACGCAACCTCCATGAAAGGGTCGTGGTGTTAATGTGTGTGTACTGTGCTGGGCACTCCCACAGCATATGCGGAAGCGTAGCCGGGTGAGTGCCACAGCACCGGCAGTTGGGGGTACTGCAAACTTCAGGAAATATAAGGTGGAGGCGGGCGGGTGAAGGGTACGTATTTGTTTGTAGCAGACGCAGGGTGGTCGCTTGCGCCCGGCTGAACTTGAGGTGAGGTGGGGGGAAGGTTCGGCAACTGAGGTAAAATGCCTTGACGAAATCGTTATAAGTGGTCAGATTGTCCCTGGTGTCCAACTCGTCTCCAGTGTCTTCGGTGCGGTTGACTGGGCCTCGCGCAATGGAGTGGGTGACCTCGTTGAGATTGGGGAGGTGTGGGTAGACAGGGGCCCGCATGGGCCGGGATCCATGTCAGGGAGATCATGCTGTCTTTAGAGTGTGGTGCCTAGCGGAGGATAAGAAGAGCTTGAGGAGAAATATGGCCTTTGCTGAAGTTAGTGACGGCTGAGCGAGAGTCACACACGATGGTGTGACAGGTGGGATCTAGAGTGGCCAGGGCGATGGCGACTTCTTCAGCCGCCTCGGCAGTGGGGTAAGTGATGCTGGAGGCGTGGTGTAGGACACCATCGCGTGTGGCGACGGCCACAAATCGTGTGCCATGGGAATATTGGGCTGCATCAACAAATGTGACGCCAGGTACATGAGCAAGGGCTTTTATGATAGCTCCGGCCCGAGCTTGGCCGGAGCACAGCGTTAGACAGAGTGCAAATTATCGTATGGCATTACGCTTTTGTTTAGCCTTTACAGGGGGCAGTGCTGCATAATATGGTATTGCATATGCAGGTTTACATGTCTAATATTTCATCAGTCAACAGTATATCAGTTTTAATATGTAATTGCTGCTTATGAATGATACACGTATGTCAAAACAAGGTGCTGAAGTGTCTATGTTGCCGATTACTGATTCTCCAATAGTTGACAACAGGGTACACTTATTTCACGCAAGCATGTCTGAAAAAAATGTGGAAATGTGACATTGCTTATGTTTTGAACAGTTTGGCAGAAGGCGTGTTAACGGGAATTTCTGTACAACACCAGCTATACTGAGCAGCAGCAAAATATTGTGCAATGTTCCTCAGCTGCTATTCATCCCACTGTGCGATTTGAAATGTTGTTTCATACATTGCTGAGGGCTGTGGCATAGTGAAGGAGTGAAACTTGCAACAAGTATATGTTTGTTGTTGCCCTAATTATTTTTGTTTGTTTTATGTCTTGTGCTATCAGATTCAGCATGACAGGGGTAAAAAATGGACTAAAGCGTATGTGTAAACCTTGCAGTTACTTTTTTCTTAACAGAGTTCGGCACAGTACTTTCCTTAGACCAGTTTCTGTGTTGCTAATTCACAGAGCATGGATGTGCAGAAGCACTGAATCCTTGGTTGAAATGGCTGTCATGACAGACTGTGCATGGCTGTGGCAAGTACTCTGTCAAAACTGTTAAAACATAATTTTAGTACAAACCTGAAGCAGTATTTGGTGTGCTACCACGAGACAATAAGCTTTTAAGTTCATACTTATAAATTGCTGCAGATTTCATGTGCTTATCCTCTTCAGTGCCATAGTACTGAATTAAGTACATTGCTTTTATTCATTTTTTGGATTAGCTTAGCTGCAATTACGTAAATTATCCAATCCTGATTTAAAGTCTGGAGCATGCAGAACTATGTGAAAGTTGTTTAGGCACTTTACTGCTGTAAGCTTTTTTGAAAATTGCCACCAATTCTGCCTAGGCCATTGTGTTGTCACAGACGACCAAAGGCAACGATCAAGTACCTCTCGATTACTGTGAATTGACATAAAAATAGAGGATGCAATATCAACAAGCCAATGTACCACACAATGTTAGATCTTCATCGATACCTTTTGGCCAATAAAAAATGGTTTTTATGGCAAGAGTCATAAGGAGACAATTACTTTCTCCGTTTAGATGGAGGTGCCGCCTCCAGCATCTAACCGGGGTATTTAAATGAAAAATGGTGTTTTAACGTTCATAATATATCAGTCGGTAGTAAGAACCGGCTTGAAAAGTTATACCCCTGAACAGGGGCTTCAGGTCTGACAAGCTTATAGCTTAGTAGCCGTTTTGCAATGACATGGCTGCAAAACATGATGCACATTTGCTAAAAGTGGAGATTGATTTATTGTCCGACCTCGTGCCAGCAGACAAGGTGGAGGGAATTGCTCTTCAGTTGTTGCTTCAAACTATCTGAAATTTCGGGATAAGGGTTTCCTATTCGAGATAAGAGTATCCAACAGACTGTTTAGACTGTGTCATTGGAAGTAGCTTGAAACACTTCTTTTTTTAAGCTTTACACTGATATAAAGATTTTAGCTTTTGCTTTACATCTTGAAATGGTAAAGATATTGTATGTCAAATATGCTTTAGATATCTTTCTTCTCAGGTCTGAGTAGTTTTTTATTTCTTAAAGAACAAGTGTCCAGCATAACATCTCGAGTTGCTAGTGGGAGAGCAGCTTTTGATTCTGTGCCCTTATTAAACTAGAAAGCCCGAACACCATTTTACATGAAGGAAAGGTAGAACAACTTGATCACCTTTATCTCTGGCATTGTAGAGCACATTTAAACCAAAAAACAATATCTTATTTGAGTCATAAATTAATTATTGCAGTAAATAATTAGCAACTAGTTTTCTGAACTAGTCACAAATTAATCTTCACTCCAGCTTGTAAAAAAAGCTACTGTAGCTTCTGTGTTCAGTTTCCGGCAATTAAAGCAGCAGTTTTGCTACTAAGTATACTGAATATGGTACTTTGGGCTCTGTGGGATTCAAGTCTTAGTACCAGAATTTCAGACTTTAGGTTCTAACTAAAAAAACTCTGTAAAAAATTTGTGACAAGTGTCATGCAAGGTTGCCAGGGTAGCAACAGCACTTCTAAACACAAGAAAGAAACCAGGTGTTATTGTTTGTTCATTGTGGAAACAGAAAGATTAATTTTGCTTTTAAAATAATGCCATGCTGAAGATTAGAGAAACCATTGCTCTTTCCGATTAACAGATCAGCGTGCTTCCTTTCCTCGCTAGAAGTAGAAACCTCAGTTTAAATGTTGTACATGACTTTGCCAATTTTAATTAGCTGAAGGGCAATTTATTTTATGAATGTTTGTTTTTCTTGGGGTACCTAATTTCTCTTAGCCTCTATGGATTCTGTGCCTTCACACAGTGTCTTTGAAAGGCTCTTGTGCTTGATGCACATCCATTGGCAGGTTATTGCCTGCATCTGAGGCCACCTCTGGAATCATCAAACCCTGCTTAAAGCCTAAATTTATACAGTTTAACTTATTGGGTCGAAGTCAAACCTGGGTCTATAGCATTACTGCAAATCTTTATATTTCACTTTGGAATAACGTACCTGTCAAGGGCACTTTGTGGACTGACATGTGCCTATATCCGTATATGGAATTATTTGTCCTAGCTTTTAATTCTTTTACTAGTATATATAATTATGGTTCTGTTCGATAGTTTCTTAGTGATGGAAAGTATAATGCATTGAACGTATGGATCGTAACTATCCTGCATTTTTTGTTATAAAGCAGTGTGTGTGTGTGTGTGTGTGTGTGTGTGTGTGTGTGGATATAGACATTTTTGTTTGTTCTGCGGTTCATTACTTATTAGCTTTAATTTCTGGTGACGGTCCTGGTGCAGTAGTATATTACGTGTCCTTGCTTGCATGTTATGCTGTTGAAGCTGATAAGTTGATTTTTGGTACTTGAAACTTCATTGAAAGTGACAATGATTCCTTACTTGTCTATCACCAATAAATTTTATCAGGGCTTTTAATACAGGAATCTGTATAATCAAGCTGTAGTGGGCATACCATGGTAGCTGAATATCATTGCATTGCTGGTGCACCTGTACTTCTTAAGACACAACTAGCTTATAACTTACACATATAATGCATATAAATCTCTCCTGAGAAAAAGTTAATCCTTTGAAGTGGCCTTGCTGTTTGTTTTCCTTTCCCACCTGTAGTTGCTGCTTTTTGACTTTTTCATGGAGGGACTCTGAGACGGATCAATTTTTTGAGATATACTTGTGTAAAGAATGTGCACAGGTTCTCGCGAAAAAAATAGTGGCTTCTTTTAAGAATCTATTCCAGTACAAACTGCAGCCTTCCAATGTGGCACTTTTTAAGTAAAATCTGTTTCATCTGGATATCTCTCTTTAGTAAAAAGTGCGTTTTCATTCTATGCTTGTGTGGATATGTTGATTTGCTGAATGATAACATGTATTGCCCTTCTAGCATATACTGGTTCAACAATACCTGGCCCAGGTTCCTATGAACTCTGCACCACTGAGTTTTGCACAAAAGAAGGCAAGTTACTTTTTTTTTTCTGAATGCAAGTGCATTGTAATGTCCTTGTTTGTTAAATGTCCTTGTCAAAGCACTGCTGTAGATGTGTCCAAAGAATAATAAATCAATCAATCAATTAATGACATGTTATCTTTATATAGGCAGGACCCCAGAACAACTTTCAAAGGTTGTGGCAAGGGTCCGTTTTTTTTAACATCAGTGAATACTAGTGAATTACAAGGCAAAAAATACAAACATTACAATAGCTTTGTTACAAATACATTCAAAACTTTTTTTGTTAATATCGTTAATATTGCAAGTATAGGTAGATGATCGTGAACAAGTTGCTTATAGAAATAAAATGATGTGGATGATGTGATGCTATACGGTAAAGTATTCCACAGTTTGGCAGCAATATAAGAAAGTGAATAGTATAATCCATAGTTAGTCCTTATGTAGGGTATGCCTAATGACACAGTTGAGGTAGAACGTAGTGAATATGTGGGCTTTTGATAGGTTAACATTATTGATGGGGATAGATCAGCGTTGTGTAAAATTTTGTAAGCAAGTAGTAAAACACGATAATTGATGCGAACTGTTATGGGTTGTATGTTTAGTAATCCATATGCATATGAAACAATCTGTTTTTTGTATAAAAAGTAGAGCACGTAGTGCTGTGTTCTGTGTGCTACTTTAAGGGGTTTCAGTGTTGTCTCGTAGGTTAATTTGTAAATTGCTATAGCGTATGTAATGTGTGAATGTATGAAAGAATAATTAATGTTAACAATATCTTCAATGGGAAAATGTAACGTAACCTGTAGAGTATAGGTGTTTTCCTGTAAATCTTAAGCGTTGTTTCGTGAACGTGTGTGTGTCTTGAAAGCTGTGCATCCAAGTGGACGCCGAGAAATTTTGTATTACGGACTCTTTCTAATGGTGTGTCATTCATTACAAGCGAGTTATTAGACCTAAAATGAGTGTTTTTAGGGGCAAAGATAACGTAGTTACTTTTAGCAGTGTTAGCGCGAAGTTTATTAGCATGAAGCCGGATTGATAACTCTTTTTAGGGCTGTTCTGGCTTTGTCATATAGTTCATTTTCGTTTCTCGCGGTTATAAGCATGTTAGTATCGTCTGCGTAAAGGATACATTCTTCACGTATAACCGATGGTAGATCATTTATGTAAGGTAAAAACAAAAGTGGCCCTAGAATTGATCCTTGCGGAACACCGCTATTCATTGTACATCGTGATGATGACACACCGTTTACATGTACGTATTGCTCTCTGTTAGTTATATAGTTAGACAAGAGCGTCAGCACCCTCCCGCGTACACCGTAGTGTTTTAATTTGGTTAGCAATATCTCATAATTAAGCATGTCGAACGCTTTCATGAGGTCAACGAAAATACCTATTGTAAGTAATTTATTTTCTATATTTAATTTTGTTTTTTCAACTATATTAAGTAGGGCATGCTCTATTGATTTTCCCGTCCTGTAGCCGTATTGCTCAGGTGTGTATAAACTATGTTTCTTGAAAAAATTATTTAGTCTCTGATACAGTGCCCTTTTCAACAATTTTGGCAAATGCTGAAAGAATGGCGATTGGTCGGTAATTCGAGAGTTTCATCTTGCTATCTTTTTTAAAGACCGGAATTATTTTAGCGACCATTAATTTCGAAGGAAACCATCCAGTTTCAAAGATATCATTGATAACATGTGTTAAGGGTTGAGCTAAAAGTGTAGATAAGTTCTTTATAAGTTCAACTGAGATGCCGTCGTCACCTATTGACTTCGTGTTTTTCAGTCCAAGAATAATTTTTAGAATTTCATCATCAGTTGTAGGGTGCAGGAAAAATTAATTTAAATTCTTCGCGCTAGGAAGGCAAGTACATGTGTTGTTGCAAAAAATTGTGTTGTTGGTAGTACCTAGATTAGCAAAGTGATCATTAAAAGCATTGCTTATAGCGGTATTACTAGTTATAAAGGTAACTTCATCAATAATTCCTGGTGCATTGCTATTTGTCTTTCTTTTATTGAGAGCTTCATCAATAACTTTCCATGTTGCCTTACTGTCATTATTTGCTTGCGTTAATTTTGAATTGAAGTAGTTATGTTTTGAAATTTCCAAAAGTTTAATAAGGTGGTTGTTGTAACGCTGTAAAGCTTCGAGGTTAACGTTATGCGGTTGTCACTTTAACATTTTATACATGTTATTCTTATGATTAATGGAGCGCAAAAGGCCAGTAGTTATCCATTGTTTGTGTTTGTAATTGTAATAACTGTGATAGTGGTCTCTCCAACCATCATGTGACGTCGCATAATGTTTATAAATGCATTATATTTATCATCAGGTTGATCCTGCAGAATACAGCTCTTGCCAGTTCTCACATGCTAAAGAGTGGAAAATCTTCTCCTTGTTATAAATTGTGCGTGTGACTTAAGTTTTAAAAGGTTCTGAAGTTGTGCCGCGGGGACATTATCTCCTTGTCATCATGCAGTATCATAAGGGCTTATCTCCATTGTGATGTACTTATATCTAGTTGACACTTGCTGCAGGCTGGTAATGCCAGCAGCTCCCCTTGGGATAGGCTGTTGCTTCTTAAAGCTGAAATTGGCAAAAAAGAGTCATACATTCCTCACAGTAGAGCTGCGATCATGGTCTGTAGATGCAATGCATTGACTCCATGAGATTGAAAGTCTTCAGGTGTCCTCTAGAGGACTTCAGTTAGTGCTGAATTGCCTGCATCTACTCTGAAAACCTGTGTTGTTGCCAATGCAGGTACACAGGCATGCAGAGTGGTGCCAATGCACTTGAGGATCACATGCCTTGCTGACTCATCTGCAGCTCCTCAGGAAGCTCATGTTCTCATGTTTGGAAACTGCCCATAAACTATGCTTTCTTCAAACTTGCACATAGTTGACCACATTGTATTTCAACTGTGTCCATGTCATGCCTAATTTGGTGGTTTCCTAAGATATACTGCATCTGGGTGTCTCTTCTCAGTGCAAAGTTGACTCAGGAGGTAAAAGTGAAAGATTCAGGGGAGAAAGTAGAAGTTCAGTTTCGTGTACACTTCCTCCATTTCACGTATTTCTGCGGAGCCCGTTTACTCAGATTCAGGGGTTACCCTTCCTTGAGCAGACTTGGTTCATTTAACTGCTTCCATTTGGTGCATCATAAGGCAAGTCTGCTTTGTCTACTGAACGTTTCTTTGCTCATTCTTTTCTTGTTTGTGAAAGTGGAGTTCTGTAGTGATCAGAGAGGCAAGTGACGAGTTTGTAGTGGATGATGAGAGTGGTCGATGTGGGATAGGTGGAACAGTTGTGCAGGTGATGCATGTTTGTATTGTGCCCGCCCAGGACAGATGCTGCGCTACTTGCGGAGTTCAGACACGGACCCGTGCAAGGACTTCTACGAGTACGTGTGCAGCCAGTGGGCATCGCAGCAACCCCCTGGTACCTCCCATGTGGATGCTGATGGAGCCTTGGCAGCAGAGATTGAGGCCAGGATGGACTCGTTCCTCAATGGTAGCTTCAATGCCTGTTCAATGTGTGCTGGTGGTCTGCTTTGCTACCATATAGGCATGTTTAATAGCTATAAGAAGCCAGCGTGCAGGTAGTAATAATAAGAATGGGAAACTTTCCCTCTTATTAAGACGAAAGCCTTAGATGGCTCATGGGTAAAAAATTTGACCGTCCGGAAAATTCAATGGCACCAAAATTGATGGTGCCACCATTGATTGTCAAACCCACGACCTTTGGTGTTAATTAAGGCAAATTTAATTAAGACACAGTTAATTCAGATACAGTTAATTAAGGACCTTGAACCCACAACCTTTGGTGAGAGTCGAACCCACGACCTTTGGTGTTAATTAGGGTGCAGTTAATTAAGGTATTCGAACCCACGACCTTTGGTGGGAGAAAACAAGTAATAGGAAGTAACAACGCATGCGAATGAGCATGTCAAGCAATTTGATGAATGTCTCGTGAGTGCACACGCTTTCGCCTTCGTCCTCTTTATCATATGCTAAAGTGAGTGTCAAATTTTTCCTTAGCTAATGAATCTGTTGCACATTTAAAGAGGTACCGACACAAAAATTTTGTCTCAGTTATTTGTTTTATTGGATAGTTCCCAACTCTGTAATGATGGTATGAGGCCCCATTTTCTCAAGGCGTGACAAATTATGAATTTTATTTTTAGTATGACCAGTCGCCTTCATAGTCACCATGTCACGGTGCAATAAGTGCTCTGCTGACATATTACGACTTTGTAGCAACTAATTATGAGTTGCAAGAGGAGTGCTTATCCATTGTTTCTTTCATGTTCTAATCGTCATGCCTTCTTCTTGTGTTTCAACGAACTTCAGCATAAAGGTTAACTTAAGGCAAGCTATGTTTTTCCCTGATACTTCTTAATGTGGTCCGAACTGTGTACCCTAGTGTGTGGTATTTGATATTTACTTTCGAAAACGAGTTTTGCTATCATTCTGACGTGCAGTATATTACTTGAATCAGTGACAAAATTTACATTTAGTAGTCCGAGCAGTCACTGGAAGATAATGCAATGTTTCGATATCACATTGACTATAACAAATGCAATCTGTTGTGCCACGAATCCAGTATGTAGTTTTGTAAATAGTCTTTTTCCCAACCTCCTATACTATCCTATCTCCCTGTCCTTTAATCCATACGCCTTCCCTATATGTTGGCCACTGGGAGGTGGATGATGCTGAACAGCCTGCCTCTTTAGTAACACGAGTAATCGACTCAAATTCCCCAAAACGTATTCTCTCCATACTCCCCAACGTGGCTCGGTGGTAAGGTTTATTTGTGTGTTTATTGAGCAATTTAACAACACAAGAAGATTTATTTATGACATTCGTGAAGAACCGGTTTTTGGCATTTCACGGTTTGGGTTTTTCAGTGTGATTTTTTTTTAGCAGTTATTCAATGGCAGTGTTTTGCACCTCCGTATGTCATTATTTGATGTAGCGCTGTTGCCTATCTTGCACCTATCCTCCATGCATATGTTTGAAATCAATATGACAGTAAAAGAACATGCGCTTGTTTCCTGCCAGGTCCGGAAATGTCAAGCATCCGGCCCTTATTCACATTCTGGACCAACTGCAACCATCAGGGTGAGTCTTGTTTTTGTTTGTGACATCACTGTACTCATCCAAGTTGTGCCAACAGCACTAATGCGGGTTGCCTGACTGATTCAACTTAAAAAATGCAGACTGTTGTCATTACTGCTCATTCTGGGGCGGTTTTCATGGGCGATCACTTTTGTAGGCACCTTCATTTTGGTGAGATTTCGTGAGACCAGTGCCAGGGCGCGTCAGTGCCTACGGGCAACAGCGTTTCTGGCACAATGCCAAGCACACTGTCATAGCACAGTGCAAGGAGTACTCGGACCCATAGATGCTGACGTGTCGGCGATAGTCTCGCGAAATCTTGCCAAAGTGAAAGTACCTTTGAAAGTTATAGCCCATGAGTACCGCTCCTGGGGGGCCCTTCACTGTTGCATGAATAGCTCCTGAAAAGGGCTGTACTAAACTAGACAGCAACGGCGTATGTTCCTGTATACCACAGGAGATGGAAGGGTAGCGCAGGGAACACAAAATATGGAGGCATTTAAATATTTTTTTATTAGAACTTTCTATGTGGTTCACTTACTATATACAGTGTAGACCGCTTATAACGTAAGTCGCCGGAGTCGCGAATATCCGCACTATAAGCGGTACCGCACTATAACCAAAGCAACAATTTTCAACGCCCACACATATGCAAAACATGTGCACCGAGTCGCCACGCGTATGCGAAAGTCGAGGAGTGCGGCTAGAACGTTTGCATTCAATTTACAGTCGAATCTCGTTAATTCGAACCAAATCACACAGCAGCGTCGCCGACCGGCATTGCTCCGGCACCGCCATAGAGTAAACGCTTAGGAGAGACCCCTCAATGTCGCGCGCGAACAAAACAAAACAAAAAAAAAAGAAAGAAAAAAAAAAACGCGGCGGAAATTTCACCCTCTCTCAAATGGCAAGGTCGCCGATTCTGCGTTGCGCCGGAACATGCGTGTACGTGCCAACGTCTCAGCCACGCTACCATAGCCACGCGTAGAAAAAGGCAGTGAACCCTTCTTTCTCCTTTATGTTTCCTCTACTTTCTAGTCACGTGTTGACCTTGCACGCTGCGGCTGCGGCGAAAAGGGAAGCAGCTGCGCTCTCCCAGGCCGGCCAACGAAACTGCCCACGCCGGCAAATGCCCGCTTCCCGATAACGGCAGAAAACGAAACTTCGGAGAGCTGGCGCCAGGCCGTCTGGAGCGGCGGCGCCTGGACGACGGCGGGCGCGCAGGGCGCGCATGGTGACAGTCGAAAGTGAGGGCGCTACGAGGGAGGGCGAGGGGAGCCACCGAAGCGGCGGAGTTGCCAAGGCGAAATCCGCTTCCCTGCCGCCCTTCTCCCTCACATTCCACGGTCTCCGCGTGCGCCCCCTTCGCCATGCCGTGCTGGCGCCGCCCGCTCCCTGAACTTTTCGTTTGCTGCTGTTATCGTGAAGCGAGCGTTGGCCGGCATTGGCAGTTTCGTGGCCCTCGCTTGCTATGCGCGCCGTGATAATTCACGACTCGCACTGAAGATTCTGGTTTCAGCCTCACTGGCTGTTTGTTCGCACCACGTGCCCTTCTCCACTTCGTCTCTCTTTCTTCCTCGAGCACTCCTTGGGGCGCCCGTTTGAGGGGAGCGTTCGCCGTCTCCGTTGACTTCCGTACTCCCAGGCAGCCGCACTGTAACCGGTATTTCGTTTCCCGCAGCTGCACTATAAGCGATACGTGTATACATGGAGTTATATGGGAAAATTAACGGGAGTCTGAGAAGGCCGCACTATATCCGGTCCTGCACTATAAGCGGTTACGTTATAAGTGGTCTATACTGTACATTGCTTTGTGACATAATACACAGACAGCTTGATTGCGCTTGTTGGCATGTGCTTTCTACAATAACATTAGCGTGAAGGAAAGAATTACGTACGTGTCCTGTATCTCTGTGTGGAACGTGGTTTGCTTTGCGTTAAACCTAATGTAAAAAACAGACAGCACTGAGTACAAGAAGTATTAGACACAAGCGTATGTTGTAACAAGTTTTAGCTTGGGTGCACTTGTCCTCAGAAAGATTGATGCAATTGACTTTTCTGCAGGAGGCGGTAGCTTAGCGAGAATCTTACCACGCTTAGAGTGCGTGCGCGGCGGCCCTGTCAGCACCATGATGACCATAGCCTTTACCTCTTTGCCAGTGTACTTGGACTCGAGGCATCATTGAGGGAAATGCTGAGAACTGTGCCATGTTAATTTTTCTAGTGAATTTTAGGGGGCAGTCGAGGAGGTAGAGCTTCCTCAGTGCCACTCCTATTGTAGAACCTTTTTATTCTCACCTTACCTACTTTTTTATCTCAATGGCACACAGACCAAATCAGTCTGTTGTGTGCCCAACAGGCACCACCATGAGGAAGGTTTATTTTATGATCAAGTTGAATTTTTACATTCAGACATGGGAAGTGCTGCAATGCTTCCACCAGGCATCCGCTGAAGTGATCTGGATAACGCTTGCTCTGCTAAAATATAGTTATGCAGGAAGCAGAATTTCACTTGGGGCTTTTATTGTAACGAAAAAAAAAAAGGGCGTGTTAAACTGTCAAATACAATCATTCATAATCATGTCAAAAAAGGTTGTGTGAAATTTTTAACTAGCACATTCAGAACAAATGACGAATTACGTTCACCTTGTTGGCGCACGGTGAATGAGTCAAACAACAGTGTCAGTGCCTTATGTTTGCGCCCTCTGTTGTTACAGTTTTTCATTTGGTTTTTCAGTCTTTTAGGCTACACCAGTTTAACATAGACATCTTGTAGTTTGCTCTGAAAGATTTAATTAGCAAAATTACTCTTATGAAATGTACTTGACCTGTGCAGCGTTCATATGTAAAATACAATTTATTGTCCCTGAGTTGTGATTCTATCCATGTGTGCTCTAAAGGCTTTAATAATTGTAGCTAATAAATTTTGTAACTGTTTTTGTTGGTTGGTGGCAGCCTAACGAGACGATTGCTGTATTCACTAGTTAACTGGAATTAGCCCTTGGGTGTACCTTCTGCGTAATGAGAAGAAGCAGTCACAGGAAAGTGGATACTTGACTTGGTCAACAGTGGGTGAAGAATAAAAGTTTCAGCACAAACCCAACATGTCGTTAAGAGAGTGTTGTCTTTATCACAGTTACAGTTGCTTTTCTTGGCAGGGCTTATATAGCTTCCTCTGCCCTTAGGGCGAGCTATCTAATTGTGTATGAGAGAGTAAGATAAGAGCTGGTTAAGGGGGTTAAAAATGTTTAAAAGGAAATATAAGTTGTGGTAGTAACAGCAGATGGGGAGGGGACGTAGGACCTTTGCTTTATCTGGAACATAAGAGCAAAAATGGTGGTAAAAAAAGAAAAGAAAGCAAGCCCGATCACGTGTGAGCAGAAGTCTTAAATCCGGCCTGCTAAGATTTGCCATAGAACTGAATAAGCAGAGGGAGGTATATTGCACAGTGAAAAATCTCAGAAATCGCAGAAACCATTGGAGGGTGTCAAAAGGCGTCGCGTTAAACACAGAAAATTCCAACAGGAAATGAAAATAAGAAATAAACCCAGTTAAGCCAAGTCAAGTGTTCTATTGCCCACTGAACAAGACATGATGAAACTACTCTCCCCTACACTCAACTTTCTCCTTATATTCGTATTCGGTATGGTGTAAAAAGACGTGAAACGAAATGAAGTAAGGACAGGACAGGACAGGAAAGACACTCTTTCCTGTCCTGTCCTTTATTTCATTGCGTCCTTTCACACCATTCCAAGTATGAACTAACTAGCCAAGCAACAAGTAGTGATAGATTTAGGTTCCTAAGCATGTGGTGAGGAAGCTAAAATATGTTTATAAACTGTGCAAAGGAAATAAATGTCACCCTGATGAAGACAACCCTCTTAATTACATGTTGGTTCTCCGCTGCTTTTCACCCACTGTTTGCTTAGAGGAGTACTGACACAAAAGCTTTGTGTCTTACATTTTATTTTTGAGTAGCTGTCCACTCCATAATTATAGTACAAAACTTCAATTCATTGAGAGTCGCACAAATAATTAATTGCAGCACCTTTTATACAAGTTGTTCAAAACAACATCACATGCAGCGTGGCTTCGGATGTGAAAAAGAACTCATCCTGTCACCAAAAGCGGAGGTGGCAGTCACATTGTGTCACAAACAACTTAAAAGCTTGCCAGTCGGCCCAGTGCGGTGGTTGAATGCCATATAATGATCGTATCGCTGAAAGCGGCCAAATCGGCCCTTGCAATTGCTTGCTTCTTTTGGAAAGGCAGGGGGACATGCCCTCTCTTCTTGTCCCATCGAGTGCTGCATGGACTCTGCTTTTGACAGCATAGCCATAGTGTGTGTGCTTGTGTCATCACTGGTATCATCAAGTACCATGAGACCACCACAACAGGTTTCAATGGTGTGATGAGTCTCCTTTTTCTTGTCTAGTGCCGCTCTGCACTTGGTACACATTTTGAACTGGTCGCATTAAAAGGTAACGAAATCAATTATTTATTGCACACTTGGGAATTGAGGCTTCATAGCATAATTACTGAGTCAGCGGCTGTCTGATAGAGCAATGAAAACGAGACAAATCTTTCTCTGAGTACTCCTTCAAGTCCTCATTGCATTTCAGCACCAGTCCCACAAGACCGTGTCCTGAGCCATGTGCGACAACTTGGCCTGGAGCTGCCAGGTTCACGGGCACCAACATCGCCTGAGCGCCTCATGGTGCTTGCTGTGACGCTGGCTCAAGAGTTTGGCCTCTTTGCACTGCTTACGGTTGAGCTTGACAGTGATCCAGAGGGCAAGGTCCAACACGTGCTGGCGGTGGGTAGCGCTTTGACCTGTATCAGGCAAGTGTGCAGCAATTAGTACTGAGCACTGAGGTGTCCGTCCATAGGTTAAATTTACGCATCAGACCCAGTGGCTGTATATTTGCTGAAAACATTGCGAGTGGAGCCACTGAACTGGTTTGTGAGGTCTTCAACTTGCCTGTGAGCTGCTTGGGCATCTTGCACACACAAACGTCAGTGGCAGTTGAGACATCAAAGATGTTTGGTCTGACTGCTATAGATAGATTTATAATTTCTTTAATGCAACTAGTAAGTACAAGTAATTTCCCCTATGTTGTCCTTGGTGTCTTTGTTTGTTGGCTTCTTATATGATTCATAAAAATCAGGCCCCTCGGTAACCTTTCTTCTCGGACATGAATGGCATGTCATTTATGCTATGTCATTCATATTATGTCTGTCATACATGTCATGTCTGCATTTCATGTCATATGCATGCATGTCATTCATGATGCCATGTCACATTATGTCATTCATTACATAACGTGACAGTCATGACATAACGGAAACAGCAGATTGAGATGTTGAGCCATTGAAGGTAACAAAAAGACAGCGTCACGTCCGTGAAGTTGGCTTCTCTGCAGCATGGTGGAACATTTGACATCATTTTAGACCACGTGATGACACTCTGCGAATAGCAGTGCGAGTGGCAAAAGGAAAAGGTAGGCGCAACTCTGCTCCCTTTGGGAGCATATGCAAGAACACTAGCGGGAGACAGATGTGAACTGTAGTTGCTGGTCGAAGCATGAGGTGGTGGCACTCGGACTGGCGGTTGCTCAGTTTGTTGTGTGTGGTGTCAGGGTGAACGAAAGAACAATGCGTTAACGTTGAGCTCGAGAGTAAAGTCTGGAGTAAAGAGAAGTGTAGGCTCATCGTAGGTCCTAACAACTGTATTGCTCTTTGAGAAGTCACTTTACGATGCATTGGGGGCTTTGGCTACTAGCTGAAGACACCAGCGATAACAATGATAAAACTTGCTGTTGATCAGCAAGTTTTATTGCAAACCGATTCACCTTACAGACAAAGTGCATCCTACTAAACATAGATCACCATCTTGGCCAAAATTCAATATAAAATGTGAGAACATCATGAGATGTTGACAACTACGGAGGAAATGAAGTGAAATGGAGTCTAGGATTTGTGCAATGTAATCTCGAAATGTACATGATGTAGCAGCCAGGAATATGCAACTTTCCGGGAACATGTCACTGGGGTTCTACAGCATTTTTCTCTCATCTTTTTTTTTTTTTTTTAACTTGGTCTCCTGCTTGGTCTTCAGCAAGCTCTAAACATAAAATAGCAGATCCAAAGTGAAGATAAGATGAGTGGTGGGGTTAGATAATTTGGAGGCTTGACTTGGGACAAGGATGCTTGGGAAGCACCCAGATAGGTAAATGGCCACTGGCGTACCTTACTGAGCTGGTAGTGGTGGTATTCATGACTAACAAACTAATGGACTTGGTATTAAAAACTGCAGGTTGACGAGCCAGAACTGGCATGGGGCCGGATGAAGCCTCCGCTAGTCACCACTGAGCACACCATGTACTGGAACATGCTCATGAGGACAGCACAGCCTCTTGCTTCGTTACTGCTTTCGGATGCCACCGCAATCCAGTCTGCAGCCCACAGCTTTGCACGTATCACCATGGCCATGACCAATGTGAGTGGTAATGGCTGCAGGACCTGTGTTTAAGAATGTTCGTTTACTCCCATTGCTGCATCAGTATTCTTTCTTTCTTTCCATTCTGCTTAACTAATTCATTAAGGACTGCTCTCCGTTAAGGACACATGATCCACATCAGTCATAGCAGGAAGTTGATGTCTGAAATAGCATGTCTCTGGCTCATCTTGTTCACATTACCTAACACTGTAAATGGCACCAATAACATGTGTCTGATATTATTGATATATGGCATGCTTCATTGAAGATTTGGGTTGCTTATTTGTAAAAGCAACGTACATAGTACAGAAAAGGAGGTGTGATGCCTTATTAGAAATTTTAATGGCAATCAAATTGTGCAGCAATCAATGATTCACTCTTTATTTACTAAGCCAAAAGTGCATAGTTGAAGCCAATCGGTGCTCAAGGCATGTCCACTTATTGAAGATATCCAGAGACATCACCGATTTCGATAAATACATCCACAAACTTGCAGCTAAATGCATTGGTGTTTCACTTAATATATTCCCAGGAAGAGTGTTGTTATGTTCTGTCAAACAAAACCACGTCGAAAATTAGTGTATTTTGTTACGTTTATATATATATATATATATATATATATATATATATATATATATATGGTATACGAGTGCTATACAACTGCCAAAGTGCTTCACCCTAACCATGACTTGAACGTGGGCAGAAATAGAGTTAATAAATTTTAATGCAAAAATCAAAATGTCTGAGTTAACTAAGGTCTGTGGCGATCATTATGGCCATACTAATTCTGCAGAAAAAGAATTGTATAATTAGGGTGGCAAAGACCATGGGAAGATGAAATGATAGTCAGCGCCTGTGTTGTTTCGTCTGTGGCCTGTGGTCACGTAGCTAGCACTGTTTTTTTTTTTTTTTCATATTCTTCATAATGTGACCCTGAAACAATTTTAGTGGTTGTGTATGATTGCATTTATCTGGTAGAGGAGGTTCTTGAGATCATTAAGATTCAAGCATAAATGCTCCTTCTAAGACCCTTCAATTTATTGATGAAGTTAAAGGAGTTATATCTCTTTCAATCATGGCGGTACCATTTGCAGTTTCTTGTCCATCTCACATAGAATGCTATAGAGATATTGATAGGCTACCTAGTTGACATAAAAAAAAAAAAACTGCATTTCTGTTTGTCTGTCAGTCTAGAAGTGTACTGCTTCTACAACAGCAATCAGGTGATGGCAGGTGATCAGGCAGGTGATGTTTCCCATCCAAACAATTTCTGTGGTTTCCCTGCATGATTTTATCTGTAATACTTACAGCACTCTAGTCCATAAATGTTCTTTTAAAGGGTATTGCAGAGCTTGATAATTCGTTTGCCTGGCACAAATACCTTTTTTTTTTTTTCTTTTTTTAAATGCAATGACACACTTCTTGCTTATGACGGAAGACTGCTCACTACTGTGCATGTGTGCATGCATGGAGGAAGGAAACCCAGGAGAGGCCCCGGCCAGCACGAACGTATTGGAGAAAGTGAGGCGGAAGTCACGTGCTGTTTTTGCGAAAGGAGCACTGGACGGGTACCCGAAATGTAAACGTTGCCATAGCAACCGCGTTCCTGAAACTCACTGCTGCTCTTGGCCTCTGAAAAGTGAGATAAGATTTTTCCGCAGGTGTATTTCTCGCAGCACATTTTGTTCGCGAGAAAAGCTGACTTTGGAGTGTGGTGTTTAAGCTCCAAAGTTGTGTTTTGGGTTTGTGAGTGTGAGTGTGTCAGCCAGCAACAGATACACTCAAGCAATCACGGCGCGGGCCTTCGTCGTCTTCTTCAACGTGCCACAGAAAAACACAGAGCACGTCTGCTTCGCTAAAACTGCTACACAAGTTTCGTAGGGTTTGTTCTGATGCGCGTCGGCAGCACATACTTCCGGCGGCTGGTAACAATGCAAGTTCAAAGCTCGCACCCCACTCGCGCCTATCTGCTCCAGCAAGCTGATTGGAGGTTCAAAGGGAGATGGCACACCAACATGGCTGCACTTCCGGCTTCAAAAACGTGACGTCAGGGCCTCTACTGTTTTGTTTCTTTCCTCTATGTGTGCATGCGAAGAAAGAGGTGACTTGCCAGGAAGCACTCAGCAAGGGGTCGAAGAAGAAAGTGACGAAGGTTGAAAAAAAGTATATAGTGGCGACAGCTGGCCATGAGGCATGGAGTTATCTTTTACAAATTTTTATGTCATCCTCCAAATTTAGGCTCCCTAAGCTAGTGTTGTCAAAATGCATTGAAGAATGCAGTGGTGGCATAACAGTCATTTGTGGCCTGGATTGAAAAAGAGCTTCTGAGCTCAGACCAGTGTCTCTGTATTGCGGCATAACTGCTTTTTCTTAACCTTCAAGAATTTATATGTATTGAATGAGATAGAGCCTGCTAAATAAATTTTGATTGAAGTCCTTGTGCTCACACTCTCACATATGTGATCTTAGTGAAGGCATGACAGACACGGCCATCTTAGGATAATTATGTAAGTACAACACAATTATATGGCCAACATACTGTGCTTAGAGCCTGTCCTCAAGTAGCAGAATAGTCGTGCCGATGTGTAATGATGCTCTAGTGTGCTAACTTGGTACCACGATGTGTAGTGGCCAAAAACTGTCCTCATTAACAACCAAACGGTCCTCAAGATTGTAGAACTCAAAGACTAAAATTAAAGCGTCCCCTACTGCTCACTGTCCCTGTGCAACTGTGCAGGTCTCGGTTGCCCACCGCCACATCTCAGACCGAATGGGCCTGTACGAGGTGCACAGCTACCAGGAACTGAACAGGCTGAACCCGGTAACCATTCCCATCTTCTATTTTTCAGCTGAGGCTGCACTGCTTCTAAACGTGCAGGCACAATGAACACTGCCACAATGTGAGCCAATCAACCCAGTCATGCTTGCTTCTCCTGCCATCCTATTTAATCTTTACGGAGTCACCGGAGGTCTTTCACTAGAGCACTGTTTATCATTAACCCTCACATTTCTCAACTGTGTGCTTCTCTTGCTGCTGCCGTGTTACCCTGCGACGTTAAACTCCATATGTCAGCCAATCAGCAGCTTCTCGGCATTGAGATTCAGTATGATGTCTTGTCATGTCACCGAGACTGATCTTGTGAACAGACTGAATATTCATTGCCTTTGTGCCAATGCAGCCCTTGCCTCCTCTCATACTTTGATGAGGCCCCTCACCCCCGTGGAGGCAGTCCTGACTACCATTAAGATGAACTAGAAGGAGCCATAAGCATTTCTGCATCTTATCAGAAGCCCATGCAAGGGCACTTGGCTTGGCCACAAGGATAGCTGACTGTAACGCATCTCCAACTTCTGTACATTTTGCTCCGATAAGGATAAGCAACCATGCAGACTGCTCAACTGCTTCTCACCCGAATGTCACGAATGAGATTTCTTGAGTAGTATCCAAGCGATCTGCCTGCTCTTGCAGTGAAGCTCTGCTGATCTGCGCCTATCGCTGAGCCAAGTAGCAGGTGTCAGTAGTGGCTGCAGAAGTTTAGATTAATCGAAGTGGTGGTTCATGTTAAGCAGACTTTTTTTTTTTTTTTTTGCATTGAGTGTATGGGAAATATATTGTTCCTCAAATCTAAAAATTCGACCAACAAAGTTCGTCTTAGTGGGAGTCTACTGCCTATATATGAGATGTTGGTGGTGGCGGCACTTTCCCACTTCCTGTGATGCCACAGATTGGGGCAACAAGAAACCAAGGTCAGATAATGCCATTTATAGAAGAAGGAGTAACATTGTACTCAAAATTCTAAAAAAAATTCAACCTCCTGCATCCTATTCGTGCTGGAAAGAGGACCCAGATATGCAGAAAGACGATGAAATTTGTTGTGTCATGCAGTAACGCGGCTGGTGTTGTAGTTTGGGCATGAGAGAAGTTAGGAAAGCACCTTGTGGCATTCATAAGAGATATTTTTCGATGACAAACCATCTCTTTTTGCCGAGTGAACAGTGGGGAAAAAAAAAAAAACAGCATGGTTACGAGTGTATAATGCAAACATTTAAGCGTTAGCTGTGATACGGGCTAGGTGTTCTTGCTCCCGATTTCAAGCTTGCTGAATTGCTTGGGGTGTCTGAAGGTCCTTCTTCCTCCATGACAGATCAGTGTAAAAAAGGTTTTATAGCATTCTAGATTTAACTACTACGTTCCTCTCTGATGCTTGAGTGCTCACTGACTTTCTAAACATGCAGCCAAACATGCAGTAGCAAGTCACCTTCGCACCGCCACTGACTCACGAAGGGAAAGACAAGGTGTGAACGTGCTGTGGCAAAAATTCCATGATACTGCTGGCACAATCGGTTATTTGATGCGCAGAGGGCAACCCCATCTGATGGTGTTGCAGGGAACTGTGACCGAATTATTCTCTCTCATTTGTGGAAGCGCAAGAGGCAGTGCGTTGCGCGTCCATTAATGGAAGCACCTTCGGGTCTGCGCTTCTGGCCTGCCCTGCTGACGACACGAAACTGAGTAACGAGCTAAGAAAAGGCCAATGCTTTAAAAGTTCCAATAGAATAACACATCATGTGTTGTCATTGTCTTTAGTGTGCCTTTAATGGAGGTTTCACTGTGCGTTGTAACAGTTGCCGTGGGGGTGGGGTGTCAGTGCAGCTGCTCAACGGCCTTTTCGGGAGCAGCCAAGACCTGCGGCCTTCCTCTCGGCTGCTTGTCAAGGCACCCCGCTTCGTGGACCTCGTCTATAACCTCCTAGCCACAGACAGGTGCGATGGCATCCCACCTTGATTTATTATTGCATGTGGGAATTCAGGAGGGTAAGGACCTCAGCACACCGTGGTCCAGTTCCACTGATGAGCAACCTGGCCAAAATTGAAAGGCATGCATGGCTCACATGCGGCACTCCATGTTTATGCTGCACTCCATGTTTAACGCATCATGAGAGTTAATTGCAGTGCCTTACTTGCAGGTTTAACATACGCACACATTAGATGGGACAAGACACAGGACAAGCGCTAACTCACAACTATTTTGAAGCAGACAGCATACATAAATAGAGCTACAGCACACTATGTCACATTCACTAGGCTGCTCAAAGACTGTGGGCAATGAGGCACCAGTTACGTATTCACCGGCTCCAGGCACATGAGGGTATTCTGGTCAACGAAGAAGCTCACAAGGCAACGAGTGCTTTACTAATATTCCGCAAATTTGCCCTGTACACAAGGCTTCGTCGTTGATCCGTCCTGATGCTTAACAAGGATCAATCAACCTTCCAAACCGCCTCTGGACATTGTGGAGGCATGGCGGTTAATCGCCGACAGATACCTCAGCACCTGGTGTACCCTGAACCAGGCAAATACAGCAACCCCCACACGAAGCTACAGAGGCTCGATGCTGTGCTGATCCAATCAGTGCAGACTGGCACTCTGCTGGCTCAAGCAAAAGCTGCCCTCATCAAGTTTGGGGAGCCGGCGAGACTGCCCGAACTGTCCTCACTGCTCCTCCACGGCAGGCCTGTCTCCGGTGTTCATCCATGCTGTAGACAACGCACCACTTGCTGTAGAGCTGCCCTTACTTTGCCAATGCCCAGGACGTAGCCACTCGGACACTGGGTGCCAGCACGCCATCTACCCTGGAGGAGTGGGTCTTTCTGCCACCAGATATTGAGGATGGGAAGGCTCAGCTGCACTGGTAGGCTTTCTTGGTCTACTTCTGGGACCTCGAAAGAACAGGGCCTCGCCTCTTGGTCTTCATCCGCTGCTGTCGTGGAGGAGGATGTATAAGAACATCCACAGCAGTGTTCCCTGCCGGAGGGCATGGACCCACTCAATGCAGGGTAAATACATAATTAAAAAAAAAAAAGAGAAGCAAATAAGGGGGTGCAGACCGTACCACACATAAGTGGCAAAGAACATTGTAGTCAT
Source organism: Dermacentor silvarum (assembly GCF_013339745.2). Taxonomy (NCBI): domain Eukaryota; kingdom Metazoa; phylum Arthropoda; class Arachnida; order Ixodida; family Ixodidae; genus Dermacentor; species Dermacentor silvarum. Next base: position 16,280,816 of record NC_051160.1, on the reverse strand, counting down.
CTTGTAATGCATGAGAACAACCAAATAACCACATTGTTTCTAACGAGAAGAAAGGGAACCGAGGGGCCCGATTTTTATTAATCATATCATAAGAAGCCAAAGAAGCCATAAGAGAGCATCGCACGCGTAATGCGAAGACGTGGGTTCGTTCCCCTCCTGCGGACAGTTGTTTTTTCATCCGTTTTCAGTTCCATTAATTTATCATTTCTTTATTCTGCCTGCTTTCGTTTGTCCCATCTAAGGTGTGTGCTTGTTAAAATTGCAAGTATGATCCAACTAGCCCAGCAAAACATTCTATTAGGCAGTGACTTAATTTACACACAAAGTGCATTTTTGAGAAGTCTAAAATTGAGGATGAAGTGTGCGCCATTGTTGCCATTTTAGCTAAGTCATGTGGCAGTGCGCCCGTTTGCCATTGATACCTAAGCTTGCACTTGCTTTCTTTAGAAGTGGCTATATGTAGAATCTTGAGCTTCTGTGTACCAAATCGGTAACCAGTACCTTAGGCGAGGAAATTGAAGGGCTTGACATTACACAATACACTTAAGAGCACAGCAAAGCGTAAGGAAAATGAACTTTCTCCATGTTGTGTTTGGCTTCGGTGCTTGCTCCATGGCTACTGTCCTAGACTAAGCTCACATTTTACATCTTCTAATCTGTTGAATTTTGCACACACAGTTACTTATTGTGAGCATCAATGTCTTTCCTAAGTGATCTGATATATTCTGCATTCTTGGCTGTTGTGACTCAAATGCATAAGTCTTGCTGGAAGATATTTTAATTGCACTGTAATATCAAAAAAGTGCATGAGGACCTACTGTGGAGTTGCTGGCATTATAGAAGGAATTATGTGCGACATTCACAATAAAAAAGAAAAATTGGGAGATAGCGTAAAAAAGTGTGTTCCAAGAAGTTCTCTTTCTGAGCCTGTGTATTCCAGCATCACTGCCTCTATGGAAAAATAAAGCACCACATATATTTCTTTCTTTATGTTAGTAGTGGCAAGACAGGCCGTGGTATGTAACAAAACTGTTAAACTTTTGTCATTGTTGATCATCACAAAGTTTTCAGGGGTAGTATATTTTTTGCATTAGTTTTGTTGATGATTTTCGAGAACAAACTGATGAAAGTTATAGCGAACATGCTGGGAGCATGTAACTCGCGTAACCTGCATCATTTTGTTTTCTTGAGAAAGACTGTGTGAAATGAACAAGAAGGTAGCACAAGTGAGTCACTAGTATTATTCCTTTGCAATAGGGCAGTTTAAAAGTTACACACAAGAAAAATAACAGTGAAGAGGGCAAGGTGTAATAACCGTCTGCATGTCCCTTATCTTTCACTAAGTCCCGATGTAGACTCAATTGAGGTAGTTTAGTAAAATGTCTTTTAATGAATTGTGCATGGAGGATGGCTACTTGTACATGCTGTTTGTGTGCATGCATTTAGTGATGCAACCTGTGTGTTTCGTATTCCTGTCTGTTGCTATTCCTTTCACCCTTGCAGTTGTCAGGATGGACTTTGAACCATTTTATCAAATTGTACAGCCCTCATGCTTTAGTACTTGTCCTGTCTGCTGATGTGAATTTCCTAATATACCGTGTGTCCCAGCTAATGTAGCCAATCTGTTGAACAAAACAAGAGATAAAAAAAAAAAACATGTTGAAACATACAAAACTTACGGTGTTCAGTCGTCAGAGGTGTGACAACCGATCACTATAGGTCTTAAGATCGGATCTTGCACCACGTTTTTCTAACTGTATAGCTTGGCTAACGTTAGCTGGGACACCTTATATTTCTCCTCTGCTTATATGAAGGCGATGTCCTGCAGCATTGCTGCAAGGGGCTGCAGTCGGGCCTACCTTACATTTGGGTAAATTGGTGCCATCTGATAGCTGAACCAGCATGTGTCATGGCGTCAACTTGGCATGGTGTCAGGCAGGTGGCATCAGGATACTATGCATTCTCTTTAACAGTGTAATCACGTATACAGCCAGTTCCTGCGTCTCTTTGCCAAGTGAACTTTGGGGCCATTCCACTGCCTGCTGGTTTATTTATTGGGCAGCAAAAGGTAGCGCTGTTGTGTGGTCACTGCAGAGAAGCCTTGCACCAGTACATGGTCCTACTGGCACTGCTGCACTTGGCTCCAGTTCCTGGACGTGCCGGATGCGTCCAGTGCCTTCCTGGGTTCCCTGACGGGCGAGGCCGTGACTTGGGGGACACCGCCGCGGTGGCGTGTCTGCTTGCGCCTGGCGGAGCGCACCCTGCCCAACCTGATGCAGGTGGCCTACGAACAGGTCTTCAAGGGAAGCCCCATCTTTGATGAAGTCATGGTACGTGAAGAAAGGCTCTCTATCAACATTGATTAGTATGAAGCACTGAGTATGATTCACTGGCACACTGAAATTACAGTTGTGAACAGCGTATCATGCAGCAACTTGTTTAGGAGCTTCACTTGTGCTGTCTGCATCACCATCTTTTATGCTGTCATTCAATTCAGTGGTGATGTAAAAGTTATCTCGCAGTTCATTTATTTTCCCATGGACGTCATTGTAGTCTTTAGAGATGTTACCAACCTTGACTTTCAGTGCACAAGCATTGACTTGGGGACGTATTCTGTGACGATCCACTTCGTCGATACTATCGCCCTGGCCTTGCGCCTTGGCCATCAGAGCGTGGGCTGATTGGCTACGTGCTCAACTACTTGCTCAACCAGCCAATCAGCGTGCCAACTAATGTATTACAATGGCTCATAATGAGTGTCTTGGCCTCTCTTGCTTACTTACCATATTTTGGATTGGTAGCCTTCGTCCTTACAGGTGTTTTTCTCCATTTATTTTTAAAATGTGCAGGGGGACATCATGGTGGATGAAGTGCGTAATGGCCTTGTAGAGTTCATTGACAGTCTGAGTATTTTGGATGCCTGGTCCAAGATCATTGCCAAGATTAAAGTTCGGGACACCAAGGTCTACACCTTCTATCCCATCGTTCTGGCTGACCCCAAGAACTTGAATGCATATGTCAAGAAGGTGAGAGCTTGCGAGAGCTTTAATTTGTGTGAAGAAGGTATGGAGCCACTGTTCTGATTGCATGCTAAGCATACTAAAGGCCTTATCAACCTAAGCCTCACTTTACATTACTATAGGTGCTGACTGCACTCGCAGTAATGTCTAACTTATTAGATCTTTGATTTTACTCAATGCTAAAACATGTAGAACATGCATGTATTGAAATGTTTGCATTGTAACATGTTGATGTTAGTTAGCAGGGACTTGAATGGTGAAATTATGAATTCAGCATTGTCACTCAACTGTTGCTCTCTTAATGAGTAATAAACAGCGGGACAAGAATGATCTGCACCTGCTACAGAAAGTGCACTTTAGGCTGATATGGTGGAATGCATTGAAACAGGCAAAGCAACAACAGGCACTTGCACTGAAGTGTATTTGTCATTTGTGTGGACTCTTTCCTTTGACTGATCTGTTGCAATCAAGGCGATGCTGCGCAACTTGCAGTAACTTATCCAATTTTTTTTTTTTTTGTATTACGAATGTGACCTGTAGTTACATAAAGTTCCTCTTATTACGAATGAAAGCATTCTGTCATACATTTGTATTTGGCTAGCTCTGTAGTTCATCTAGTTCACATATGATGATTCTCTTCTACAAATTAGGGTTCACTTGTCGTTCACGTTATTCACCCTGCATTTAAGGAATTGGTTCTTACCATTTATCACATGCTCATCATATGTGTGGTTTCTACTACATTTAAAAAAAGCGTTGCTTGTACAGCTGGGGGGGGGAGCACACAATTTGTTTGATGCATTGTTACACTCTGCCGCTGCTGTGGTTTGCACATGCATAGCTGTGCATTTGTTGGCTTGTTTCAGCAACACCGAACATATTCTCCCATGTTTTCTCGATTGACGTGCTCAGTATTGCGAGAAAATTTTAGTATTATGCAAATATCTGAAAAAAAAAATGCATTGTGTCTGAAGATATACTTTGCATGTACAGTCAACCGATTCTTTAACAGTACCGCGCGAGTGTCGACTGGCCGGCCAGTCAGCGTGTTCTAACGGCGCAAAGCGACAAGATCAGCAAGAATAGTGCATATGCACAAAGTTCACTCGAAGCGCTGATTTCGTCTGCTAGGCTCTTCCGACAGACATGACACCGCCTTTGTCACAATGAACTCAGTGGAAGCTTCCCTGCTTATCGGAGACAGCAAGTGCACGTAAACCTGGATGCGTCTTTTTCATAACATATGCTGCTGTAGTCCACATGCACCATAAGATACAGAACAAAGCAGGCAAAAAAAGGAGAAATAGTTGATGCATCACGTTTGAAACTAGATCGAATAGTTGATAATTGCGCTACTCCTTCTTGCCCATATGATACAGTTGCATTACAGCTTTGAACGTGTTGTTCATTATTTTCCTGTGCATGCGCACTAGAGCAGCACACGCTGCAAAAATTTTGTTAAATGGACGCGAGCCAGGGGCACACACTCCTGCTAGTATCTCCAATAAGCCGGGAAGCTTGCACCGAAATAATCATGCCAGGGGCTGTGTCGTGCTGGTGGGAACCGCCTGGCAGACGAAACTTGTGTTTCATGTGAACTTCGTGCACATCCGCTACTCTTGCTGCTCTCGTCGCTTCGCACCGTTAGAAAGGCGCTGGCCGATTGGCCATTTGACGCTCGCGCGGTGCTGTTAAAGAATCTGTCAACTGTACAGGAACGTGCCTCTTTCTCTTAAAATTGTAGAAAAATGATTTTGTGCTTACCGCTACTCTGATCTTGCTGCAATTTTGCAGAAAGATCACATTTTATGGTCTGGTTTGTTCAATGTAAGACTTGGTACAGTTACGTGCCTGGTGTTATAAGACAAAAACAAAAAAAAAAAAAGCAAAGTTGCCTTCATCTATGGGGAAGCTGTAGCTGCTGCCAAAGGAGTGCTAGCATGGACTTGTGTTGCCACCTGTTGCCTCGTGTTCCGAGGGAACCCTCCCAGCAGCCGGATCTGTGCGCATATATGAATGTTCGACATTAGGTGCCCGCCTAGCCGCATATAATAGCATGCCACAACACATTGACTCTTCCTAAGATGAAACCTTGCTACATTGTTGGCAACACAAATGTTTGAAGTCTGAAAAGACCTTGCATTGGAAATGTTGGTGTCCATTGCTAAAGCCACGCATTTCGTCAGCATGAAGTTTAGTTGTAGACAAAGCAAGAGCAAACTACATTGTCTTTTTTTTTCATTATCTTGCAGTGTATTTTTCTGTACTTTTATCTAGGGTGAGGAAGTTCTGTAAAGTAGCATTGACATCTTAATTCCCTCGAGGTTTGTGTTGTGTGTCGAGCATTGCGAGCTGTATGTTTTGCAGTCTCTATGAAGGATGAGTGAGACCTGTTCCTGGTCGGTTGCCTGGATGCACCCAGCATTGGGTAGCCTCGAATGCATCTCCTCTCTTTGGTTTGTTAACATCTGTTGCAGCTGGAACGAAGTGTCACCTGGGAAGGAGACATAATCGAGTACTACATACGGCTTCGAGGCTTTCTGGCACAGATGAAGGAGCAGGATGAGACCCTAAATTTTTTTCTGCCTAGGTGAGTGTGTGCAGGCTGGGGCCTGACTTACCCCTCGATGTAACGAATTATCGGATATAACGAATTGAATATTAGATGTTTCTCACCGATATCAGCATGTAAATGAATATATGCTTATAACGAATATTGAATATAACAAATGTATATCGGCTTCGTATGTGACTTTGGTATAACGAGGTTATACTGTAAAGCATGTATGTCTGACTTACTTTCTTGCTGCGGACTCGTTCAGCTCTTGTGCAGCACATATTGCAAGGCCTGCATATTGCACTGTAACACATTATTTGTGCCATGGTAAATTCAGTTCTCAAAACTTTAACTTTTTTTTTTTTTCAAATTGTACAATGATTGAATTCCGTGTATTGATTATTGCTCACAACTACGAAATTATGTTTGCAAAAAGGAACTTGTTTCTGAGTATGTTAGTATAGTTTTCTGTTGCAAGTTAGTATGGTGTGGTTGATATTATTGGTATGGTCTTTACACTAATTTCAATGGTGTGAAGCAAACACTCAGTTTGTTGCCTTATTCTCCTTGTGTGCTTGATTTGTGCCGTCGAAAAATTTCATTTTTAAATATGCAGCAGCTTTGTGAACTCTTCTAGGTTTCTGAGTTTAACTACTGGCTTATAAGCATATATATAACACTCGGGTTATAATTGCCATATAGGCCTAATGTTTGCCAAGTCTTTCTTTATGTGCATGCTTGCCTTTTCATGTGTGCACATGTATTACTGACCATTGGTTATAGAACAGTACTGAATCTACAGTTTCAAGCAATAGTTTGGTGGCCACAGGTGCTATAGAAAATTTGTTTCGCGGTCTAGACATGTAGCCTGAAAATGAGCGGTACAGTGCAAGTGGGTGTGTTCGGCCAATGCACTGCATGTAGCGATTCCATGTTGCGTGACCATTTCATAAGGAAATTTAGCTTTTTGTTGATTCACCGGTGGCCAAGTTTTTTTCTTGCAGTGACCAATAGTACATAAAATTTCCATTCAAGAACATGGGCCTATGGCTTGAAATTAGAAACTTGGCTTTGCACCAGCCTTACAGTCACTTTTGATTTCGTAAGAAGTCACATGAGGGATTAGACAGGAAGGGAACATTAAACTTGTAATTATAAACTGCTTATGAAACCGCCGACAAGCCTAAGTGTTACACACTCTTTATTACGATAGCAATTATATGAGCACTCCAGGTGCATTTATGCAGTCGCCGTGAGGTTCTGTATAAAGTACAACGACGATAAAATCGTCCCCGCGCGCCGAATGTTGCATGTGCGAGTGAAAGCGTGTGAGGGGGAGCTAGTGACAGCTCAGTCTCGCGCACGCAAGGGAGGGAAGTGGTAAGGAAGCGCGGCGTCATCCGTCGTGTGCAATGCTCCGGGGAGAGGGTATGGGGGGGGGCTCTACTTCGGGCGGCCGCGAAGACACAGGGCCCGGTGGATTGTGCCCCCAACGCAGATGGCTTTCAAGATACAGCGGCCCGTGTGCACCCACGCGGGCTGCTGTATCTTGAAAGTCACCTGCGTCGGGGACACAGTCCGCCGCGCGCTGTGTTTTCGCGGCTTAGTTCGCGTTGATGCGAGATGCAGCATGAAGGTCAATTAGCTCGCTTCTGCACTCCAGCGTTTTGACAGCCAGTTTCTGCAGTCATCGAGGGAGATGTATTCATGTTAGTTTGTGCGCGCGAGACACCATGCTTGTTCATTGAGTGCCTATGTTTACAATTCATATGGCCAATAAAACTACTATCCTTATTTTGTATAGCTGTCCACTAATTTGCTATCGCAATCGATGCTTCGCCTTTTGGGCGAAACTGTGACTTCCTTAATGCAGGTGGAAGCACTCCATCTTCGACCCAGAATGCGTTTACTACCCACGGAGAGATGTGGTGTGTAAGTGATAGAAAAAATGTTATAGTTATCTTGCTCCTTTTTCTTGTATGTTGAATCATACTTTGTTTTTGTTCTGTGTTGCAGATGTTCCCGTGGGTTTCTTTAACCTTACTGTTCCCACAAGCCCAGGAGAGAGGTACGCACTTCATATGAGGGTCGTCCAACTCAATCCGGGGCTTTTTTTTCTTTCCAGGTTTAAATGGATCTCTAGGCTGTAGGCTTTGTATGCAGTAGAAACTGGCACTTGTGTCCTGTTACTGGTAGACGGCGCTCATTTCCTGCGCTTCTGGATAAACTGTTGTTCAAGATGGCAGACAACAGTGTACGTCTACGTGGAACAGCGTGTTATGATGAAGTTTTTAGTGAATGAGGGCATAAAACCGGCTGAAATTTAAAGAAGACTTCAGGCTCAGTACGGTGATGATACACTCAGTTGCAGTAAGACATTTGAATGGTGTAAGCGCTTCAAATATAGCTAGCCGTAACTCTATTACTGATGATCCCGGTCGTGGTGGATCACAGCCCACGGTAGTCATTCCTGAGAACATTCAGCGCGTGGAGTTAGCTGATCCTGGACGATTGTCGCATAACCTGTCGTGAAATTGCAAGGGTGTGTAATCCGTCGTTAAGAACAGTGAACACAATAATTCATGATCATTTGTTGTTCCGAAAAGTGAGTGCACGCTGGGTCCCAAAGCAGCTGTCTGCTTTTGACAGACACAGAAGAGTTGAAATCTGTAGAGAACTAAAGGAACGCTATGAAAGGTAAGGCTAGGATTTTCTGAATCGCATGATGACATGTGACGAAAAATGGGTTCACCATTTCACCCCAGAATCCAAAAGAGCATCGATGCAGTGGAAGCATACGGAATCACCACCTCCCAAGAAATTTTGAACAGTTGTGTCTGCTAGTAAAGTGATGGCAAGTGTATTCTGGGATAAACAGGGAATTATTCACGTTGATTTTTTTACCCCATGGTGTCACTATCAACAGTGAGTGTTACTGCCTTGTTCTGCGTGATGTGCACAAGAGTTTACGGAAGAAACGTTCGGGTTTGATCACAAAGAGTGTGGTCTTTTTACAAGACAATGCGCGACCGCATACCGCTCAACGCACATTTCAAACAATCCAGGAACTTTGCTGGGACATATTACCACACCCCCCCTATAGTCCTGACTTAGCACCAAGTGATTTCCACCTGTTAGGGCCCCTTGAAGGAATTCCTTGGAGGAAAACATTTGAACATTGATGAAGTGAAGAACGGTGTCCTACAATGGTTCCGTCGTAATAATAAATCTTTCTATGCTGAAGCATTCCAGGTGTTAGTTAAGCGCTGGGATAAGTGTATAACTGTAGCTGGAGGTTATGTGGAAAAATAAATCGACCTCCCCGCATGGGATCTCCGATGGCTTAAAACTCCTCAGGACCTCAATAAAGTTCTTGACTGACTGACTTCCACACTTTGAAATTTGTTCTTCTATTTGTTTTTAAAAAAGTCCCAGATTAACTTGAACGACCCTCGTACATTGTTTCTACTTTCTTGTTAGTAAATTTTGTGTCCACTTGTAATAGAATAATGCTTTTATGTTTGTTGCTGCACAGCTAAGTTTAACTATTTAACCCTGTAATCGATTTGTGCTTTGAAACTGGGACTCTCATTAAAAGGTCCATGCAATGCTAATGCTTTCTTCATTGTGGGTACTGATGTAACATGTAAAAGTAAGCTCTCTCAGCTGACATGCGTCAGTGGCGAATGAGAGACTGATTGATTGGTTGGCTGACTTAATTGAACATCACATGACAACATAGGTGCAATGAGAAACTTTATACAGTGGAGAGATCTAAACTTTTTGCCCTATGAAGTTCTTTAGTGTTCATTTCAATACTTCGGCAGTAGCTCCTTTCAAACTTTTGTGAGACTCCCCAATGAGCTGAAGATGATGCCACTTTTATCAAGAATGCGACCAACAGCCGTAAGACAGAATTGAGACTAATTTGTCAAAAATAACTTTGCAGGATGTTCCACGTTCCACGTGCTGGGCCACGGCTCATTGGCTGCTTCTTCAGGGTCATTTTGGAGAACAGTGAGTTGGCTCGGTGCTGTCATAAACTTATCCGTGTAGCATTTTGCCCCCGCGAAAAACTTGTCATTTCACCTAATGCCCCTCACCAACACTAGTCAGTGAAAAGTCAATGCGTGAGAGACTTTTCTCACAGGCAGAAGTGTCCTTCCATACTCTGACATAATGTGGTTTTTAGAAGTAGTCTGTGTTTTTAGCACAATTTGCATTACAAGTAATCGTAATTCCCATTGTAATTGCCACGGAGATCCATGCAGTTAAAGCCTTGATTTGAAGAAGCAAAAGTTTCCTTTGAATGGATATAACGGACCTCCTCTAGTTCAAAATGAAGACTTGATCATTTTAAACCAATTAGGCTGAAACGTGGTAGCTTGTGATGTATAACTTGTCTCACTCAGCAGTAAAAGACTTCCCACGAGCTGTTGGTTATCAGGCAGGTCATCAAACCGGCTGTGCTGCTGAGTCGACAGCCACGTACACACACTATCGCTGTCTCCTCGTGATGAAGTGCTAGTGGTTTTCTGCATCCTGGGGCTGTATTTTATAACGAACCATTTCATTTTTAATTAATCATCTTCTTTGTAATTGGTTCAGATGAAGTCCCGCAATCGTTATCGCTGCTATTGGTCACTTGGCAGGATGAATGATAAGAATGGAAAATGAAGTGGATTGTTTTAAAATACGCCTTTGCATATAGCGGATAACGGATATAACGAAGTGCAGCTCCCCCTTCAATGCTATCATAGCAGTGTTTTACTGTGTGTGTATACAGGTATTATGGCATGATTTAGTGATTGATCACATAAAGCAGAGATGCTCTCTCTGGCAGTACTGTGTGGGTCAAAATCCCATGCTATATAAGCTAGTTCCTTAATTAAATAATTCTGGGGTTTTATGGGCCAGAACCATTATCTGATTATGAGTGTAGTGGGGGACTGCAATAATTTTGATTGCCTGGGTTTCTTTAACGTGCACTCACTGCTTAATACGCGTGCCTTATTGCATTCCGCCCCCATCGAAATGGGGACGCTGCGGCTGGGGTTGTACTGTAACCCCAAAGTCGGCAATGCAATGCCATAGCCGCTGGGCTACTGTTGCGGGCATATAAGCCAGTTTGCTGGGGCTTGGATTGCCTGCAGCATGAACTATGCTGTGATGGGGGTGGGCCAGCCTTTCTTTTTCTTCGCTTTACGGTGAGTGTGAACCTAATGACGATGGGATGGCCTGAGGACGACTCAATAATGACTATGGTCATTGCTGCCGGCATTAGTGTAATGAAAAGGTTGTGCGAACAGACAAATGAACAAACAACACAAACCTAGTTCCCAGCTTGTAAATGCTGTTGCAGAAAATGTTCAGCACTAAATGGTGTTTAATTATGCACATTGCACTTGTTTAGAAATTCTAGCATTGTTCTGTTTGACCATAGCTGACATAGTTGACCATAGCTGACATTGTGCACTTGTACACAGCAGCAGTACATCATAAGATAATAAATGATCGCAAATGACAGTGACGTAGAATCCACTCACTGCTTAATACACGTGCCTAATTAGGCATTGGTGCGTTACTGCATGTGGTGATGCATATAGATTGCTTTGGAGTTTTGATTGCCTGTTTGCTGCAGCTGGCCTGTACAAACCGGAGGGCCTCTGGTGGACAGAGGCGACGCGGGCCGCTTTCCAGGAGAGCATGGCCTGTCTTGAAGAAAGGCGCAACCAGATGGTGAGGGCAATGGCCGAGTCACCATTGTTGAGAGCTATGCATGGCAGCTATTACTTCAATGATAAATGAATTCTGTGTGTGAAACATGCGCATGTGTGCCCACTGGAAAGCCCACCGGAAAGCCATACATGACAACTTGCTGCTAACGTGAATTGAGGAGTGAAAGCATCAAGCTAATCTATAGGCATTGTTTGCTGGCAACGCTACTGGGACAAAAATGGAAGAACACAGAAGCAAGACAGGCACTGGTCCTGTGCAAGTCCTGTTCCTACTACAGTCCTTGTCCAAGTAGCACAACTGCCAAACACTGAATGCTCACAACTCACCCAGTTTTATGTTCTGGTGCTAATCTAGGCACTTGCCAGGAGCACCACAAGGGTTGCCTTTTATTTATTCAATTTTAATAAATAAGCGTATTTCTCTCACTCTACCGATTATAATCGCTACCTTTTTTTTTATAGAAATAGTATAAAAATGAACTGAAATCTTGTAAATTTAGCTTTGAAATGGCCTGGTGCCACCTGAAATGTCAACGTAACAAAGGTAGTTGTTTCAAGAAGCTTGTTGACTCCTGACACCTGTGATGTAGGATGTGCCTTTCTGCGAAATAACCTACCGATAATGATAATGGATTGCCCATTTGTGTTCCAACAAGACCGTGATGCACTGCGAGAATTTATTTTGACTCATGTGGCTGCGCGAGAACTCTGAAAGGTTGTGCCCTTCCCCCTTGATCTTCCTTTCTCCAGCCGGTACATGCCCCTTTGGATAAAGCATGCAGGTCCGCATTTGGCATCAAGAGGCTGGCTTTGCTGCACAGCTCAGTCTGATGGTTGAGTTTGCTGGGTATAAAAAAAGTGAAAGAAAGTGGAAGCCTCACATTTTATTTGTGCAGATATGGTATGCACGTTGTTGCAGCGACATTTTCTTACCGCCTTTCCCAATAGACAGCCACTGTGCGACACCTGAAAACGAAGCACTAGTTTTGAAAGGTTGTAGTGCTTTCTGGCACTGTGAACTTCTTGTGTAGCACACAGCCTGTGAGGAGGCGACACATTTAGTCCTGATAGGGAACAGTGTTCCGATATAAAAAAAGATAGTTTAGCTTACTAGAATGGTGCAGCCTGTGAGGAAAGGGCTCCCACAGTATCTGTCATAGCCTGTTCCTGTGAGCTGGAGCGTAAAAATCTGCAAATGTTGAAGCCAGTCTAAAACTGGACACATTTAACCTGTACCTTTTCGTTCTTCTCTTTCTACCGATGGCTGCAGGTTTTCCAACACAGAGGGATCGATCTGCACGATGTGAGCAGGCGCCTCAACTTGCAAGGTCTGAGTGACATTGAGGACAACGTAGCTGTGCGTGTCTCGGTAAAGGTGTTTGACTGACCGGCTGTTTACAAACCGGTACCTCAACCGAGGACTACAGGCTTCCTGGAGTAGAGCACTTATCCTCCCGCCAGCTTTTCTTCATCTACCTTGCCAGGGTGAGTGAATGAATCAGTCCATCACTGGTGGTTGAAGAATGAAAGCCTCACCATAGAGCTTCATTCCTGCTTACACATGAAGATTCTTTGCCGTTTTGAATCGATAGCTTTATTTAACTTCCTCGCCCACTTTCAATGGCCGATCTTGCACAATAAAAACTTGGAGAGAATAAAGAGTGCAGAGGAAAAGCGCATTTGTGGAGCAGGAGGAGAGCAAGACACCCGATTGGTTGGTGCGTACACGGGTGATGACATGGTACTAGAGGAGGGAAAGGTGAGGAGGGCGTGGGCCAGCTACGAGCGCCCGCCACAGATGCCTCCAGCGTTGAGTCCGACTGCTTGATGGATATCCATTGCAACGAAGTTGCAGCTAGAATACTAGGCATAGTAGGGGCTGCTACAGAGTTTCAACTGGGGTGCTGTGATTACAAGATATACAGTGTTGTGGTATCCCTTGGTATTGCGGTTGGCAGCAAGGTTGTGTGTCTGCTGATGTGCCCATAAGGTTTCGTGATTCATGAATGGCATGAGGTTATGCAGCCGGTTACACAAGAAAGCTATCGTTGACTTTGACAATCATGGTTTCTGGCACAACTTTTGTCACCCCTACTTCTCGACAGCAAAAATTGCTCGTCTGACAGGGGTATAACGTCGTTTCTTGGAAGCACTGAACCCTGAACTGAATAGACCGCACCTGTTGTACAGTGAGCTCTATTGTTGGAGATTATGTAGTCTACATCTTTGTGCTGTCGTCTTTGTTTTTATAGAGTCACTGTGAGGCTCCTTCAGTTGAAAGAAGCATTGAAGACATCCGCTGCTCATACAAGAGCAAAGGAAGATACAGGTGGGCTATGTCTGGTTCACTAAAAAAGAATGGCAAGCTTAATTAATGTCATGTTGTGCTAATATCCTGAAAGCGCAGAAGCTTGGGCGAGATTGTATGACTTCATGACAAGCTGCACTGCGCGATAGAACATGGTCGCGAGGTGAATAAAGGGCCATCCTGTCCTTTCTTCACCTCGTGCCCACGTTTTATAGCAGAGCTTAACATGTACTAAAATTCTATTAACGTGTCCATTGCATTATGGATTACCAATGGGTCCCATCTGGCATTCTTCTTCAGCACATATGCGATTACCTCCATCTCTATCTTTAAAAACTGATAAAAAAGATTTTCCGCTTACTGCTGCTTTGCTTCTGTCATATAGGATATGATGTCTGCTGGCCTAACAGAACTCACTTTTATAAAATTGATACTTGAAAAAAAATATATATAGAGATTGTGCTCTGCCAGCACCATGCTGTACACACGAAAAGAGAGCCAGTACAAACAAATTTTATGAAGAAACAGAAATAAATAGCTTCTCTAAAAAAAATTAATATGTATTTCACCCATAGAGTGGGAGATGACAAATGCAAGTCACCTTGCGGATGTCACCGAAGTGCCAATAGCAGCACCATCATTCGTCGCAGATAGGCCGATAGAGTTAACAGAGTAAGTGCTAAGGGAGAGGAAATGCAGTTGAAGGCAGATTGAGCAAGATTTGCTGGCACAGGATGCAATTGGCTCACGCAAGGTAGGGGTAACCGGAGTTCGCTGAGAGAGGCCTCTGTCCTGCAATGAAGATCAGTGCAGCCTTCACTTACTAACCGGAGGACGACTTCTCAATGTAGTAGTATACATGTCCTTGCTGACATACTCCTCGTTTTTGCTTTCCAGGACAAACCTGGCCCTGAGCAACAACCGTGAATTCACCGATGCATTTCAATGTGCCTCTGGCACAGAGATGAACCCCACGACACAGTGCTCAGTCTGGAGCTGAAGGGTCATCTCCATTATTTATTTTTATAAATCTAGCGAGGTTTAATAAAATATGCACTTGCTCTGCTATACAGATGGCATAATCAGCAGTGCATATATGCTCTCTCGTTTGCTTGCTCAATCTTTGTGTTTGTTGATGTTTTCTCATAGCTAACAGCCATGAAAAAAGTAGTTTACATTGCTGTGATTTGTATAGGAAGCTATAGATGTGCTCTGGAAACTTGTGGACACCATTTTACATTGTAGGCAGCTAGTATATGTGGGCCATCCATGTTTTATTGTAAGTGGTGGCAATTTACAGTGGCAGCTAGACCACAGAACAGCATGTCGTCTTTCTGGCAATGTAGCCTGGGGAGTTCCGCGATCACACCTGGCCTCTCATCACCTTCCTTGGCTGCCATCACAAGCATCCGCTGCTAGCGCCGCTAAAGGAGCTTGCCCCCGCTTGATAAACAAGGAAATACGGAACATGGTGCGAAAAGTGCTAAATGGCATGCAATAACTATGTTATGGAAGCAGCACTAGTAGTGCCACTACAGCATTGTTAGGGTAGTACACATCTGTGTGCTTGGCAAGGGATATCTGTGTTGAACAACTGATATCCATGTCCACTCGAGCTGACAATATCCCGAGGCTTGCTTGTAGTTGAATACGGCTAAGGCTGTACAGTAAAATCAATATACGAGATTTGTGTTGCAATTTATTGCTATCCTGAAATGTTGTAGCAGGTATGCGATACGCTGCACAGGGTCTAGGTCGCGACATGGGCGTTCGGCAGGGAGCTGGCATATTTTCATAGCGAGGCCGCGTGGATGAGCATTGCTGCTGAGGATCGGCCCATTGGACTTGTACTCCCTGAAGGCGCATTCTTATTGCAGTTGTATTCTCTTGCGCCGTTGCCTCCACCCCCTTCGTTTCGCTTTAAGTGCACCCTCACTGTTTGCAAACCCTTGCCCCTTGCAACTGAGTGGCTGGCTTTCCCACAAAACTTAGTCGTTCAGTGGCTGAGCGCACTTTACAGACAAAATTTCGCCAGCAGCACGAGCTCGTTACCAAGTATGCCTTGTTTGCTCTGTATAGGTTCATTTAAGCCGTTGTAGAAAATTACCGTTTCAAGCATACATGTTATTATTTGTGGCACGAGCATCGGCTGGCACTCTTGCTTCTTGCGCAGCACTTCCAGTTCACCTCCTGAGACTACTGGGAACGAAATTCAGAAAAAAATAGAAAAATAGTAATACAGTTTAATATTAATTGGTTTCATTATAGATATGATATCAGAGCATAATTTTAGTTACAATTTGAGTTACTGAAGTGTCTTGAATAATTAGAATTGGAAATCACTGATTACCGCACACCAAAGCACAGAACACCAACGCCGAGGTGCGAGTGCCTCTAGGAGAGACCCAAGTCAAAGGTTAGGGTCACCTACAGTTTTTTTTCTAGATGTTTCCCAGACTCCTGAAACAAGTGCACGAGATACCAACTTCAAATTCTGTCAGGGAGAAATTGAAGTTAATGGGTTGCGAAACTGTTCACGTTCTTGCTTAAATGGAAGCGTGGCAAATAATTTCTAAACCATCGGTTTTTTGTTCCTGTTGTAGTGCGTCATACGAGGTTTGTAGTTTGTTTCTCTGTGGTTCTTGGTGAACTAAACAAGAACCTTGTTTATATCTGGGGAAAATTAAGGGCGAAGTGTGGCTATTGTGTAGGCAACGTTTCAAATGGGTTGCGTGTTGATCAAAGACAGCTCTTGCAAGCGAGAGTGTCACTGGGATGTTGTCAGCTACGTTTTGCAATGTCAGCAGGGAATCCGTGTTTCAAGAACTTTATACAAAAAGGAACGGGCGGCATCTTAAATGTGATTTGTCGCGATGTTTTAGCGTTTCGGACTTGATTATAAGCGTTAGAAATAATTATTAAATTCTCATTTTTTTTAATGCGCGATATATAAGGTTCGCCTGGTGTCGACACTAGTGAGCTGAACGAGGCAGCTTCTTTATGCTTAGTGACAGTAAGGACCAAGTAATGACTGATGTGTAGGCAAAGTTCATAAGTGGGGGCGTAATTGGGGCTTTGGCAGTAAAAATGCAAGCCCGCTAGAACGTTACGAGTTTGTCTTACGAGCAGGGTAGAATTTAAATTGTTGCCCTGGCAGAACTACAAATGCCACCGAGATCAAATTTAGCTAAAATGATTGGCCTGCTATGGCAAATCTCTGTGCGAAGTTAAGTGCAGTTGGATCAAACACAGCTTTTGTAAAAAAAATGAAAAAAGATTCATCAAATGTTCGAAAGTTTGATACGACTGCTATAAGCTATGCTTCCCTATTTCCTGACCTAGCTGTAGGTTACAACAGGGTTATGTTTCGTGGAAAGGGGAGGGGGGTCGTGGTAACTTGACAAAATTTTTGCGTTCCTGGCCTGATTAGAAGGGTTGTAAATAATTACTGAGCACTAGTTTTTTTTTTCTAGTTTTTTTGTTTTCTATATAGTCATGCACCATACGGCATTCGTAGTTGGTTTCTCCGATGTTCTCAGTGAACTAAATAAAACACTTTGTTTATATGTATATGACAAAGCTAAAGGGCTCGTTACGGGTAATGATTAGGCAAAGTTCAGCGTGCGGAGACTAATTACAACTTTTGTAGTAAATTACGCAGGCAAGTAATCCGGAGCTTTTTGAATGTGTTTTACGAACAAAACATAATTTATGCCGCTGCGTATAGGAAAACTGCTAATGCAACCGAGATCAAATCTAGCAGAAATGGGGTGGGGGGATGCTATGGTCAATGTTGTGGCGAAGTAAACTGTGTGTTGATGAATTACTGGCATTGTAAAAATTCCTTAACAATAAGTGCTCGACAACGCTACATGCGGGCAAAGTTTCAAAGGGGACAGTCATTTATAGTCAACGCTTTAATTAATTAT
Source organism: Dermacentor silvarum (assembly GCF_013339745.2). Lineage (NCBI taxonomy): Eukaryota > Metazoa > Arthropoda > Arachnida > Ixodida > Ixodidae > Dermacentor > Dermacentor silvarum. Next base: position 16,263,264 of record NC_051160.1, on the reverse strand, counting down.
GTGATATACTTACAAGTACTGAAACTCGTATTGTGACTGCTCCAAAACAACTTGTGGAGATGCGTGACTCTCACGCGTTCCCTGATGTTGTTTTTCCCGCATGTCTCCTGTTATACGGCTTCTCCACATGGCTAAGTGCCACTGGTGGTCGTAGTGGTTGTGGCGCATTGCGAGAGATGGCGCGAGTGTCGCGATGCTAACGCCACCGAACGGTGGGGTGACTTGGGACAAAAGGTGGAAGGCGCTTCCTCTTTGGCTTAGGATCAGCGACCAACACGCACGAACGTTTCGCGCGTGCGCCGGCCCGCTTCACGGGACCGTCTCGTGAACCTAAGAGCAGGACACCGGTATGGATGAACACGGATCATTCGAACGCGCCACTGTTCGCGTGACCGTACACGTGAACGACTAGGCAATGGTGTCACAGCATGGGGCGAACATATTCGCTCGCTATCGGGTCGTGGTGAGTCGGACTTCCTTGATTTGTGGCGCGCCCATGTGAATGTTCTATTGGTAGTAATTCGGCTAGTGTGCATTAGTGTATGAAAGGTGCAATAAATGCCCCTTTGATTGTTTGCACTACTGTGTTGTCGTTCCTTTGTCCCAAGAGCATGTGTGAGACCCCACAAACTACATCACTTGACATTGTTTTAAATCTGCAAGGTCGCGCACATATGCTCTCTTTTTTTTTTTCTTGTGAATATTGCAAGTCCTTTATGTTGATTGTACTTTGTTGTGTATAACCTTGACAATACCATTGCCTTAACTAGGGCCAAATTTGTGACGTATACTTAAACACCAAGTAGTGTTATCCTTTGTGTAGCTATTAAAATTGTTTGTAGCAAATCTGTACTTTTTGTATGTGCATTGTACAGCTGCTACTGGGTGGGGTCGCACATTTGTCAGGCACTCATTGCTCTTCGTCCCTGCATCATCTTAAGATTTTATGTAAAGTTCAAGGAATAAATTCAAATCATTTTCTCGTCCCCCATGGTTCACCATGTGTGAATGATAATCGGGCCTGTCTCTGCTAATTACAAAAATAAATGTTACAGATGCATTTTCAAGCTAGATTTCTATTAATGTGATACTGATATGCCGGTTTTCGGCTGGAATGTAAAAAAATATTTACTGTTATATGTAACGTGAACTTACCCAAATGTCTACACAATTGCCAGGGAACGCTGATGTTTTACTTACTACATACATACAACGTACATACATGCATACGTACATACGTGCATACGTACATATACAAAACTATACAGGGTCTCCCAAAGATCATGCACCAACATTTAAAAGTATGCAAATGCCTCGTAGCTGGACAGAACCAAGGTAATATTGTTTGTCATCGCTTGGAGATACTCAGATTATTTTTGCATTTTGCCTAATTACTTAATTAGTCTTAATTAATCAGCTTCTAGGAAGTTGATAGCCGTAAACCCATGTCTCATCGCCTGATATGATGTTCTTAAAGTTTTCATCATCATTGGCATCGGCGAGCAGTTCGTGGCTGATTTCAACACGGGTCTGCTTCTGTTCGTCAGTCAACAAACGTGGCACGAATTTTGCACTGACACGACGCAACCCAAGTTTGTCACTCAAAATATCATGACATGATTCTACGCTGATACCCACTTCGTCAGCGACCTCTCGAACAGTCAAACGACGATTTCCACGAATCGCAGTTCGAACTCTCTCGACGTGGTCATCTGTGGTCGGTGACAATCCCAAACCTGGACGACCTTCTATATATATATCCTTTGCTAATAATTTTCTATTTCTCGGTTTATGGCAAGAGCAATTATATCAACACTCAAGGCAAATTTTCGCTGTTGTCGTCGTGATGTTCCGTATTAAATCCAAAAGCCACACAAATGAGACCCATACACTGTGTGTGTGGGAAAAAGCATGTAACAGTGAGCCGAAAAGGATGGTGGCTTGATGGGCATTATCTTCCCACGCGCTCAATATTCTGGTTAGTTGTGGGTCACGCAATCAAACGCGAATGGGAAGGAGAGAGAGAGAGAGAGAGAATTAACTTTATTAATGGTCCTGAAGGGGCCTGGGCACCCCTTACGGGGGCCGGCCCGGTGGCTCCACCCATGTGGGGACTGGGAGTCGGAGCTCGCCAGCCACCTGTTGGGCCTTCTGGACGGCCTGGTGTTGAAGGGCCCTGTCGGGGCTCCTGAGGTGGTTGATCCAGTCGTCCTCGGTGGCAGGAGACCCGAAGCAAGCGTTTAGCGCGGGACACTGCCACAGCATGTGATCTAAGTCGCACTTAGGATTTTGGCATTTAGGACATTCTGGCCTTATATCTGGGAGGTATTTGCTGCATATATAGGGGTTGGGGTAACTGTGCGTTTGCAGCAATCTAAGCGTTAATTGTTGTGCTTTATTTAGTGTTGGGTGAGGTGAAGGGAATTCCTTTCTCGATAACTTATAGTGCGAGCAAATCTCGTGATAGGAGAGGAGTGGCTCCGGGTGCGTGTTGGGGCTCCCGGTCGGTGAGCCGGCCCGCGTCCCCGCACGGCGCGTAATATCTCGCGCGAGGTTATGGGCCAGCTCATTGCCGTTGGGAACCCCTGGTTGAACGTTGAGGCCTTCATGCCCCGGGAACCAGTAGATGTGCTTGTCTTCGTTTATTTGAGCGGAAGCTAGAATGCTTAAGGCCGCCTGGCATAGTGTACCGCGGCGGTATGCCAGTGCAGCGGGTTTGGAGTCAGTAAATATTGTGTCGCGCTGAGGGAGGGCTAGAGCAAGGGCAATAGCCACTTGTTCGGCCTCGCAGGCTTTCTTTGTTTTTATGGTAAGAGCATTGAGGGCTGTCCCGTCTGGGGCGACCGCCGCAGCCGCAAAGTAGGGTTTGTCTGCGTATTTAGCGGCATCTACGAAAGCCACGTCTGTCGCGTGTAGGGTGGCCGCTTTTAGTAAGGCTTGAGCGCGTGCCCTTCTTCGAGTCTGATTATGCACCGGGTGCATATTCCTGGGGAAGGGTAGTACTGTGATTTTAGCACGAAGGTGTTGCGGTAATGGTGTTGGGTCATTGACTTGAGTTGGGATAGGAAGACTTATGTGTGAGAGGAGGTCCCGGCCCGCAGCTGTCGAGGACAGGCGTATGAGCTGGGACATTCTTTGTGCTTCTGTGATTTCTTTGAACGTATTGTGTACCCCAAGGCCTAGCAGGCGCTGCGTGCTTGCCGTCATGGGTAGACCAAGTATTCGTTTCGTGCATTTGCGGATGAGGTTGTCCACTTTAGTTTCATCGCCTTTGCTCCACGGGTGAGCGCAGGCAACGTAGTGAACGTGGCACATTAAGAACGCGTGAAAGATGCGTAGTAAGCTCTCTTCTGTGAGTCCCGCGTGTCTATTAGTGACGCGTCGGGCGAGGTGAATGACTGCATCAGCTTTTTTGATGAGATGTGCGACTGTTAAGTCGTTTTTGCCATTCTCCTGCAGGGTAACGCCCAGAATTCGAACTGACGACACTATCGGGATATCCGAGCCGTCCGTTGTGGAGAGGTGTATAGTTGGTTCGCCGTTGTTCCGGCCGTGTTGCGGTGGCAGAAGCAGCAACTCGGACTTAGCTGCCGAGAGTCTGAGTCCCGTGGGCTTTAAAAAGTTTTGTACTGTATTAATTGCTTCCTGAAGGCTTGCTTCGATTTGTGCGTCGCTGCCTGCGTTGCGCCAAAGAGTAATATCGTCGGCGTAGAACGCGTGCTCTACGCCTTCGATATGTTTCAGCTTTTGCGAAAGTTGTCAGAGGGCTAAATTGAAAAGAAACGGTGAGAGCACCGACCCTTGCGGGGTGCCGCGCGGGCCTAGGTTGTAGGTGTGTGAGTGGAGATCTCCAACTTTAAGTGTAGCCGTTCGGGCTCTTAGGAAAGAGCGGACGTATTCGTAGAAGCGTCGACCTAGGCCTGCCTCCTGAATCTCGTGTAGTATATGAGCGTGGCTTACGGTATCGAAAGCTTTCTCTAAGTCGAGAGCTAGAATTGCTTTGAGGTCTTTACTCCTTACTCTAAGTAACGTCTCCTGTAGCATGAGGAGTACGTCCTGCGTGGCCATAGCCGGCCTGAACCCGACTTGATTGAATGGGAAGAGGTGCTCTTGCTCTGCATGTTTTGTGACTCGGCGGAGAATGACGTGCTCCATGACCTTACCCACACAAGATGTGAGGGGAATGGGTCGTAGAGAGTCAAGCTCCAGGGGTTTGTTCGGTTTGGGAATGAGAATGACGGTCGCGGCCCTCCATTCTGGCGGGACGTTCCCTCGCTTCCAAACCTCATTCATGTAGGTGGCTAGTGATTCAATGTCATTGTCAGCCAGGTTGCGGAGTAGCTTGTTGGTGACTCCGTCAGGACCCGGGGCTGACTTAGTGTTGAGCTCTGCTATTACCGCGCGTATTTCAGCGCTGGTTATAGCCTCCTCAAATGGGTCGTGAGTGTCCCCCGCGTAAGGTGGGTAGTCTTCATGCGAGCTAGGTTCTGTGCATAGATACCGGGCTGCTGTAGCTTCTAAAATCTGCGTATCTGTAAGCTGCTGCCCTCGCGCTTTGTGTAACAGTCTATCTAGGGTTAGTCGTTGCTCTGACTTGGTGGGCTTGTCGCCGAGCAGGTGCTTGAGAAGGTCCCATTTTAGACCTTTTCTCATGCGTGCGTCGAGCGAATTGCACACCTCATTCCACTGTTGGCATGCTAGTGTCTGGCTGTACTCTTCGATTTGTCGGTTGAGCAATGCAATTCTTTTTCGTAGCCTACGATTGTGTTTTTGTGTTCTCCATCTTTCTTGAAGACTTTTGTGAGCCTCCAGGAGATGTGCGAGGTGGCTGTCCATGTGGTCGATGTTGCGTGTTGTAGAGATGTTTTTGGTAGCTTGTTTTACGTCCCGCTGTAGTCTCGTAAAGTGTTCAGCGAGGGAAGAGTAATGGTTGGTGTCTTGTTTTCGAATTTGCCTAAAGTAGTCCCAGTCTACTATTTTAAAGTGTCTGGGAAGGAGAGCCCGCGTCTTCTCCTCTAGCCCTGCCCTAGCTGTGAATGCGCGCGGCTGGTGCTTATGCGGCCCGCGTGCCATATCTAATTGTTGGTAATCATTGGTGGGTGCAATGATAAAGGATGAGCAGGGATGGCTGCTAACTTCATGCGCACTCTTCCTTGCTGGGCTGTCTTTCCGTGCCCCTAGTGTTGCAGATTTAAGAGACAGAGGTCATTGCAGATCACTGACAGAGGCCGTCTGTATATAGTGGACATAAAAATAGGCAGATAATGATGATGAATCTAATTTTTGGAGTTTCGGTGAATCGCGCGGCTGTAGGAACCGTTAACCTCCACTGCCGGCGTTCTTCATAATGCTTGCGTTGTGAAAGCGAGTGCTCGAGGTCATCCAGTGAGGTATTTACAGGTTTATATGGTCCGTGCATTACACTATGCTTGCTATATTTTAATTTTAGGTGAATGTTGACTACAATTTATATATGGCTACTATAACTAACGTATAGACTCGTGTAAGGGCCGCATTTTTCTATCGCGATTTTAACTGGCATTTCATGGAACCGGGCCGTTTGATCTCGTTTTTCCAACTACGAGTTTGAAATCCGCGTATGAACCTCTGCGATTGCCTCCTCTCGACATCCAGTTGTGACACGCGAAAGTAAGCTGCGCGCGACGATGCGCTGTTGAGCTCGATCAGAATTAGCGTTACGGAACACGATTGCTTTCTCGGTTGGATGTCTTTTTAAATGCGAAGCATTTCTTGGCAAACATTTGCCACTTTCACAGTATCTATCTAGCTGCCTACGTCTAGGTGCTCTCACGGTCATTTCGTTAACTTGGTAGTTACCAAAATTGGCATAGTATGAAAAGAGTGCATGACGAACATAAATGATAGGTCATGGCATGAATATCATGACGTGTGTCATGTAGGTCATGAAACAGCCGTCTACGTCTTGGTGCTCTCATGGTCGTTTCGTTAACTTGGTATGCAAAAATGGGTTCGGACATGGGTACTAAGTGAAGGAAACACTGAAGGATGATGGTAGAAATAAGTCATGAGCATGACTCAGCAAAAATGACTGAGTCAGAAAAAAAAGATTAACACTCAAAAACCATTGTAATAGGTTCGGACGTGAGTATTCATTGAAGGAAACACTAAATGATGATGGGAGAAGTCATAGTCGTGAGCATGACTCAGACCCGCCGTGGTTACTCAGTGCTTATGGCGTTGGGCCGCTGAGCACGAGGTCGCGGGACCAAATCCCGGCCGCGGCGGCCGCATTTCGATGTGGGCGAAATGCAGAAAACACCCGTGTGCTTAGATTTAGGTGCATGTTAAAGAACCCCAGGTGGTAAAAATTTTCCGGAGTCCCTCACTACAGCGTGCCTCATAATCATATGGTGGTTTTGGCACGTAAAACCACATAATTTTTTAGCATGACTCGGCAAAAATGACAATGACTCAGCAAAAAATTATTACTCAAAAAACCCTGGAATGGGTTCGGACGTGGGTACTAAGTGAAGGAAACACTAAAGGATAATGGTAGAAGTCAGTGATAAGCATGACTCAGCAAAAATGACATTGACTCAGCGAAAAAAGAATAACACTCAAAAACCACTGGACAAATTATAGGTCATGGCATGAATCATGAATGTCGTGTCAGGTAGTCGCCAGTCGTTGGCATTGCCTACTGGAAAGAGAATCAATATTCAGACACGCATCACTCACGTGCTTTCCACACGCCGTTGATAGAAGACTGCCGAAGTCTGCAAGTTTTTTTGTTTTTTTTTTAGGGCCAAAAAAGCACGCTAAGTAATTTGAAGTGAGGTAACATACATCAACATATTCGTCCTCTAGGCATAGGCTATCAATCTATAGTTGGCTAGTTATAGGTTGGCTATTTATAAGCGTTGTCCTGTGTATGTATTTAAATATATTGTGTCTGTGCATGGTACGTATGGTATGGTAGGAAGAACTTTATTTGGGTCCTGAGGAATCAGTAATCAGCCTGGGACTGATGTTCTCAGCGGAAATTTAAAAAAAAAATGATGAAGTGAGGAAACGCGGATGAGGTAGCTGCCGCTGGTGCTTCTAAAGCGCTTGACCTCCTATTGTCAGGATTTGCCTAAAGTATAAATTATACTAAAGTATAAATTAAAAGCCATGTACGTACGTCCGCGCCAACAATGATGCCGTAAGCTTTTAGCCACAACAAAAGTGAAGAGGTAGAGGCAACGCAAAAGAATCCTCAAAAGATGTGGGTAACAGAACTCCAGTAATGACACTTTAGGGGCGGGTGGCTCTGCCTCCCCGGGAAAACTCCGTAGGGTGCTCGAGCCCCGAAGCCCCGCGGAGCGCGCCCGCGTGCCACGCCCCGACAGCGCATGCGCGTCCCCTCCACCTCTCTCTCCTCTCCTCTCCTACTTTCCGCCCTTTTCTCCACGGAGGTAAAAAATTTTCCTTCCTCCATGCCATGGAGGAAGGAAACAAAGGGTTTCCTTCCTCCATGCTCCATGCTTTTCTCTCCTCAGCGGCGCGCATCTGCATACTTCGCTGGAGGCGCATTCTAGTACACTCTACCCTAATTCTTTCTCCTGTGCAGCGTCGCGATGAGCGCTCGGGCCGCTGCCGCGAAACCATCTCCCGCTCAAGCTGCATACTCCGCTGGGGGCGCCACGGTAGTTCCGCGGTATGAAAATGGCGGAGCGCGCGCGCCTCTTGTGCAGCGCCGCGATGAGCGCTCGGGACACTGCCGCGAAACCATCTCCCGCTCAAGCTTCGCATCCACACATGGTTCGCTTTAGCGGAGATCGTGTTGATTCTGTCAGTGTTCTGTGAATTTGAATGCCTTGTATGTTCCTGATAACGTCTTTGTGTAAAATGTCTATGTATGCTTAAATGCTTCGCATTTAATATAGGAGGGAGCATACCGCAACGCGATTGTCGCCGACTGTGGTGGCCCAACACGTGATGAAAACGTCAGAGCGCGCGGTAGGTTTTAGAACTCCCGGTTGATTTTTTTTTTCAATACCCATTCGAAACCATTTGAAACTCTTGAAATAAACAAAAACAAAACCCAGGAAAAAAAAAAGCTAAGCAAGGAAAAATCTTTTTCCTTCCTGCATGTGAGCAGCTGCCAGCCGAGCGCGCACCGAATAAAAACTACCGGTAACCAAACGTCTCGGCAAATCTCGATTCTCCGTGATGTCGACGCAAGAGGTCACGTACGTGTTGGGCCACCACTGCTGGCTACACGAAGCCTTCGCTTGCCAAGGCTGGCTGCGTGACGTAATGCTCCCTCCTATATTTTCTTCCTCCATGGAAGAAAACGTCTCGGTAAATCTCGATTCTCCGTCGACTTTCTCTCACAAGCAAAAAGTAAAGAAAAAAAAAAGAAAAAAAAAAGCAAAAACAAGCGCTTTAGGGCATCCTAAGATCTGGTGGAACGAAGTAGATGGGGATGTTCGCATTTCTTGTAATTCACAAGTTTTTAGAAATAAAGAAATTTGAGTGAACGGCAAAGAACTTTTCTTTCTGTTTAGTTATTTTTTAAATTTCTCCTTTTGTGAAGTCAACCACCCGAGAAGGGTGGTTGACTTCGTGCGTCCGTCGAGCTTGCCTCTGCTCACCCTTGCCCCTCGCTCAGCGATATCGCAAGTTGGATCGCACTCGGTCATCTGCTTCGGTTGTCGTGCCAAGTATGAAGATGGGAAAGATAAGACAGATAAGCTTGATCAGACGTGCAAGGAACGGAAAGCGCAGAAACCTGGTCAACCAAGCATTAAACGAAGATTGCTCTGTGGTGTCCTAACACCGGGATTTCCAGTTCTACGAAGTTTTTCAGGTTTTCTAATGACAACAGGTAAGCGCAAGTATTTCTATTTTCTGAGCAGGTATGAGTAAAATCAGTTCTGTGCAAGCCTGAGTGGGCTGACATAAGAGCAGTGTCGCTCGTCGCATTCGTCATGACGGCAGCCCATCTGCTGCCGGTGAAATACTTGTAATGAAGGGCTTGAGTGTGTGTTTGTATTGCTCAGTTACCTTGCTTTATGCGCAGCTTCAGTGTGTGCACGTTTTTGAACACCTGTACCATAGACGAGGCGCAATGTTATTTGTTTTGCCAACAAATTGTCATTAAGGATACCAGTCAATGCTAATTAAGTGCGATGCAGAGTGCTGTGAAGTTTTTTTTTTTTTTTTTTTTTTTTTATGAATGGTTGGTTTTTTGCGTTGCTACCCGCCGTGGTTACTTAGTGGCTATGGTGTTGGGCTGCTGAGCAAGAGGTCGCGGGACCGAATCCCGGCCACGGCGGCCGCATTTAGATGGGGACGAAATGCGAAAACGCCCGTGTACTTAGATTTAGGTGCACGTTAAAGAACCCCAGGCGGTCCAAATTATTCCGGAGTCGACCACTATGGCGTGCCTCATAATAAGATCGTGGTTTTGGCATGTAAAAACCCCTTCATTTAATTATTTAATAAATGAAACGATTATATAAGACCTTCGGTGTCCGCTCATCAGAGGTCTGACCACCGAACACCGTATAGGTCTTAAAATCGTACCTTCCACCGTATTTTTACTTTTTTTTAACAGCTTGACTAACGTTAGCTGGGACACCCTATTTCTGCCTTGTGAAGATTTAAATGTGAAATTAAATTCTGGGGCTTTACGTACCAAAGACAAAACCGCGATATATGTTCGTGAGGCTCGCCCGTATACACTCCGCATTAAATTTGTGGGCTTCTTTAACGTGCACCTAAATGTAAGTACCCGAGCGTTTTTGTATTTCGCTCCCACCGAAACGCGGCCGCTGCGGCCAGGATCGAACGCATCTATACCAACACGGTGGTGATTCATGTGTTAGCGTGCCCTTTTTGTGTATCTACATTGCAGTGAATTGCACCACTTATCGAATGTACCATAGTCTGCATACAGTAGTGGTTAGTGATGATTCGGCGTTTTTATGTTTTCGGTGCAAGTGTATTTCCTATACATGCTGCAATTGATATTATACAAAGAACAGCTGCTATTGCCAGCGCTGTGCCTGTCGTCTTTAGTATATACACTATATACGTCCCGTCTTATGCGCTGTTCGAATCCCTTCTAAATGTATCCAACCGGACCAGTTAAGCGCACTCCATGCACCGCAAACTGCGCTCCTCATATAGAAGAGGACGCATTTCAAAAGATCCGCGTTCGATATACATGTATGTCCGTCGCGTTATTCCGACGTCTAAAGAGCCCAGAATGTAGTAAATCATGCGCAGACGTACCTCGTTATTGCATGCCCTTGCCGGGTGTCCTTTTCTTGCATTCCTCGGGGGAAGAAAAAAGTAGGATCGCAAGGAGAGGCAAGATATTGCCACGAGTACTTATGTATATCTTCCAGTGATCGTATTTCTTCCGCAAACAAATTTTCAAGGTTATCGCTCAGCACAAGACGCGCATTTATGTACCGGAAGTTTCTCGAACGTTATCGATTGTTCTATCTGTTGCCTATGTTGTTGCCGAGCCTTGTGTAAACAGATACTATGCGCGACGGCGAATACTAGGAGGGTATTCTAGAAGTGTCCACCTATAGTGGACACGTCCATTTCGTCTGCGGCTGAAGTGCTGATTGGCTGGAGTGCCTGTCTTCTTCTGACGCGTACCCCAGCCCAGCGAATCTGAACTCCAGTAGCAGACGAAATGGACATGTCCAGTAGGTGGACACTTACGGACACCATTTTTTCACTTTTAAGGGTGTAAATTATTTTACAGTGAGTACAATGACACCGGTGCAAAATGCATTGCGGGGCACGTTGGTCGCTGAACGCCAACTATTTATTACTTGCAGCTCTTTGAGACACGCATGCTGTCGATCTATGCTACTGCTACAGTTGTGCTAGTTAACGACTCTGTTCTCTATGGAATTATGCAATGAAACAACAATCGTTGCCTAAATATCCTCACTGTACAATTATACGCCTTCGACCGTCTATTTAGTAAAGCATATTGCTTTCTAGAAGCGTTCACTCGCTTACATTCACATGTCATGGTGGTTTCTGCACATTTTTCACTCTCACTTCTAACAAAGTCTCATCGGTTCACTATGCGCACAAAAAAAAAAGGGCTCCAATCCCCGCTGTGAAGGTGTGGTTTCACCTGATCCGATAGACCAGTGTGACGTAGCCTTGAAATGGGTCCTGTCGAGCCTGAGCACAATGCCGTTGTTAATATTGACGTTGCTGTTCCCATCGCCGTTCATTGTCTTCACGCTGCTTTTCGGGACTCCTAACTATGCGTGGCCTTTCCATAACGCTATCACAACACAAACTCACTTGTTAGGCGGGTTCTTCTTCTGCATATGAAAGTGTAGTTACGTCACTCCCTGCTTCGTATGCTACAGTTACCACTTCCCGGCAACTGCAGCTTATGTAACCGTAATCTTTACTGGGAAACGCTTGCGGCGAACCCTATGCGCGAAGGCGAGCTTTCTGGTTCATTTTTTTCTTTCCCCCGCACGGCCGGCGCAGCGGATGCGCGGAGGCGAGCGCCGTCTGGTGGTGCTGCAAGGAAACCAGCGGCGCGCGCCTCCCGCTGTGCTGATTGGTTTAGTTTTGGGGGAGACAAAGAAATCCCGGGATCCTAGTCATATACAGCTTTGCTGTAAAATATATCTGTGAAGAACTGCAGTGTGAAGAAGTGCGCCGATTTATGTGCACACTGGAAAACAACACACGGGCTCCAGGACAAGATGACATATCTTTACTTTTTTGAGCACTACATTCTGAAATCTGGCGCGTACATAGACATCGTTATATTACATATGTACGACTGCACTCCGCGTGGTGGTGCAGTCGGCTTCTTTTGATTCTGCATTTCGACTCGCAGTGTCCGGCGTCGAGGAGGTTTCCGTTTTGGCTTGGGCGTGAGGACGCGAAGCCGTCGAAATCACATTTCACCCTGACTAGTTGATCGCCGGTCAGTGCAGAGTGTGCTTCGCGAAACGGTCCGGTTGCAACCCAACCGCGTACGCGAAGGCTATATATAAGACGTGGCTATACATTTGAAGGCGCCCAGCAAACGCTATACGCAGAGGCCGCATTTCGCGAGCGCCGCGGAGTGGCCGATTCCGGCGTTAGCGGCCGGGGCGTCGCTTTGTGCATGCCAGTTACGAATGGCCAAAAAATTATAATAATTACGAAATACGGCCCCCGAGTATCATCGCTTCAATTATTAGGTTTAACGTACCGAAACTGCACAATCTGGTTATGCACAGTGGGTTGTGATTCTTGTGAAGGGGCGAGGGGAAGGCGCCGGATGACAACTTGGGGCTATAACTTGGAGGAGTGATATATGACGTGACAAGCGTAAAACATCGTTTTAACGAAGTTGAAGAGGGGAGGCAGAATCACTTCGTTATACCCATTACTTCGTTACATTCGTTATTGCAAGTACTGCACTGTGAATCGCTATGTGGATTTCAAGGGGAACTTCACTTACTTCGTTATATTCCGTTTCGTTATAATGAGGTTTGCCTTATTCGACGTTATTTCTTCTTTTTGCGTCACACGGAAGGTTCTAGACATCAAACAACAGGTTGAGAATGCCACGTCAGCACTCCCTTAACGTGTACCCGAGGCAAGGTACACGAGCATCTGCGCCATTCCGCCTAAATCGGAATGCGGCCACCGCACCGCAACTGGGAATCGCACCTGCGACCTATAGGTAGCTCTCAGTAGCGCAACGCCACAGAGTCCCCGCGGCGGGTTCCCCTTCGATTTAAAAGGACACTGGATGACAATGAACGAAATTGGGGCAGTCCTACTCCTATAGGTCTGCAAATATATACATCTTATACGCTCATCTTGCCGACAGCGGAGGCACGGCATGCTAGAATTTGGCATTGTCTGGCCGAGGCTGCATGGCGACATATATATAGTGAGATAAGCATTTTGATTTCTCGAAGAAAGGATGGCCGCCTCTTTGAGTAATTTAGCTCAGTGGTTAGAACTGTGCCATCTGCCACAGGTAATTTCTAAAAATTTGGTGCAGCCAAAAAAACACGCGCCCTATATAGTATAGGTGGAACCGGAGTTGGCTCAGAGCTAAAGCTTCCTCTTAACCCTTTATCCCAGTTTTGGTGTAGCATGCCAGACACAAGCTTCACCGGCCGGCCTCTCCACCTTTCCCATCATTAAACCTGCTGTCTCTTTCTCTCTACGTTTGCACAAGAGGCTGTCCGTAATCTACACCTTGCGCGCTTACTGTCGACAGTATAAGGTCCCTGAGACGTGTGGTATCTCTTTTCGAATATACAGTGCGGCAATATATCTATAGGGACCTTAGTCCATGGGATTGCGCTTTAACACCTAGCGCTCGCGGAAGGAGTCTCAAAGGTGCGCAGCACGCGCAATGTGCAAGAAGAAGGCCAGCTTGTCCTCGCTCCGCTGTCCGCACATGTTGCACGTGAAGGGGTCGTGGTACCCGTGGTAGCCCATGTGGACCGTGTACATGATGCAGTGCTCGAACGCGATGTCGCAGTAAGCGCAGCGAAACGAGTCCTTGGGCTTGTTCACACCGTCGGCCGGGTCGGAGCCTTCGCGGGACGACGCCGACGGGGGCGAGGGCGGCGTCTGGACCGGGCTCACTGGCGACGTCTCGGTCTTGACGACTTCGGGGGCGTCCTGAAGTCGCATGCACAGCTTGTCGATCCTGGTGGCCCTGCCCTTGCGTCGACTGCGCGGCGTCTCCGTCGGCGTGCGGCTCAGGTCCAAGGCCTTCCTTTCGTCCCCCCTCGGAGGGGGCTCGTGGCTCGACGTGGAGGACACGACCGCCGGCCGCTCCGGCTGGGCGTCCTGCTGTTGGTGCGGGATGGCGATTGCCGGGGGTGGCTGTGGCGGCGGTGGCATGGGCGGCGCGGCGCCCGGCAGGCTGCGTATGCCGTACAGCCGACACAGGTCTTGACTCTCCGCGTGTCCCAGGACGTGCCGGCTCAGCTGCTGCTCGTCGGCCGTGGTGAAGTCGCACACGCTGCACTTCCACGGCACGGTGCCCGGGGCCACGAGTGCCGCGGCGCGGAGCAGCTGCTGCTGCTGTGCGCACGCCACCGTCGGGATCAGGCCCACCAGCTGCTGTCCCTGAACTGAGGGAAAGGAGGAGCGCGAACGGTCACGACATTATCGACTATAGCTATATATATATATATATATATATATATATATATATATATATATATATAGGAACGGGATAAATTAAAAGGCAGAGAGGTTAACTAGGGGGGGGTGGGGGGGGGGGGTATTTTGTAAGTGTCTATCTAGTGGACATGGCCATTTTGCCTACTGCTGCTATGATTGGCTGGGCTGGAGTATGCGTAAAAAGGAGAGGCGCCCCAGCCAATCTGCACATTAGCAGCAGACAAAATGTACATGTGCATTAGGTTAGCTACCCTGCACTGAGATAAGGGAAAAGGGGAGGAAAAGACTAAGATAAGGAGAGAAAGTACACTGGTGATATCGCCGACGTAGTGACTATAGTTCGTTGCTCTATATCAACCGACTAGCTATGTTAACGCCGCGCGTTTCGGATGGGCAGTCTCATACTTGTCCGTAAATGGTTTACCGTTTGGAGAAATACCAGGTTATTGGAAAAGTGTACGGCATTACATGTGCACGCAACGCTAGTAGCGATACCTTGCGACGCAAGGTTTAACCGGAGTAGCCAACCTTCATCTTGAAACTGCAGCGCGCACACAAGAAACGAGGACACAAGGCGAAGGTGTAAGCCACCTAACCAGACAGCACATAATGTTAACACTGCCGTGACCTACCGTATTCTATACTTCGCTGCCGGCGTAAAACGTTGCTGGCGACACAATTGTTAACATGCCGTCCTCTTAAGGTTCTACTACTTCGACGAGAATATTCACGCGACACAAGAAACGTTTCAAATGCATTGTAGTCGGGCAAAGTGTTACAAGATGTGCTGCCGGCGTTTTATAGTGCCGTTCACGCGGCTGCTCGGTTATCTGGTAATCCGCACACAGTAGTAAGTTTACGGACAAGATTAAGCTTTATATATATCTGTTGCCAAAGGCAGGAAATTCGAGATAAGATACTTCTTTTTCGATGATCAAGCTTCGTACCAGTGGTGGATATCGAGAGCTTGTTCAATAATCCCTAATATATACGACTATTCATGAAATTCCGCTAACGAATAATGAACCTTTAGCTAACTACATTGCATAATCACATAATTGCGCAACTCAAGTCGGCCAGCACTCAAAGTATAACGTTTTGCTAAGAAATTTCGTGCCTAATTTCGAAAACTACGGCCGAAAAATGAATGTACCTTGCAATGCACATTCTTTTTCAGTCAAGTTTTCCGTGCTGCATTCTTCTAGTGAGAACACACGTTAACCGCTACAGCAATTCCCAGCAAAAGGTTATGCTTTGAATACTGACTGACGTAAATTCTGAAATTACAATACCCCCCCATCTCCCCTTCCCCCCAATCACCTGAAGTCTTTAGCAAAATTATTAATTAGTCACGTAGTCATGTTTTGTCAATTAATGGTAACGGCAATCATCGTGCAAATCCTGATGCCTGCCGTTGTAATGCAGCTTGGATGTCAAGCTACAATGTGTCAAGGTGCGGGAAAATGTTAGAGAACCAGACTTAGGGGCGCTTCCATTTTTAGTGCATATGCCATGCGCATATACCTCTGTATATACCATGTTATAACCCCTGCAAGCTCACCGTTCAGGTCCGGGGTTGGTGCAGCGGTCTCCTGCATCGGCGGCGGTGGCAGTGGCAGCGGTGGCGGCGGTGGTGGATAGCCTCGCGGGCCCCTACGCGGACCCCGCCTGGTGCCGTAAACGTCCAACATCGGGAACGCGTTGGGGCTGCCGTCCGAGTTGAGCACGCCGGCCGGCCGGTGGGCGTACTTGCGCAGGTGCAGCTTCAGGCTGTGGCAATACTTGGTGGCGTAGTTGCAGTCGGCGCACCGGTACTGGTACACGTTGGAGTGAGACTTGAGGTGGCTGTTGAGCATGCTCTTGTTGACGCAGCTGTAGTTGCACTTGGGGCACTTGAACGGCTTCGAGCCGAAGTGGTTGCGCAAGTGGTACTCGAGGTGGTGCTTGTACTCGGTCACAAACGGGCACTTGGGGCAGCTGAGCAGCTTCTCGGTGCGGATGTGCAGCTTGCTGTGCTCCCAGAAGTCCGTCTTGCTGGCGGCCACGTGACCGCACTGGCGGCACCGGAACGTCCGGTCCTTGCAGTCGTCGGCGCCCGGCAGTATCTGCCACTGGTCGTCCGAGTGGAAGTCCTTGACGTGTCTCTTCAGTCGGCCCTCGGTGCGCGACCGGTAGTCGCACATGGGGCACTTGTGGTCCAGGTGGGTCGCCATGTGGCTGGTGTACTCGGCCTTGGAGCGGCCCTGGAAGGCGCACATGTGGCAGCGGTACGGGCTCGGCGCGTCGGCGCCGCCCGCTTCGGTGGACGAAGGCCGGCCGGGCACCGTGGGGCTCCCTTCGGCGCTTCCCTCCAGCGCGGAGCCCAGGGCTCCGGTCTTTTGGAGCGCGCTCTGCAGCTGCGCCAGCGGGTTGAGCGCCGAGTCGCTGCAGTCGCTGTCTTCGCCGCACGACGCGTCCGAGCGCTCTCGGCCGCCTTCTTCGGCCATGACGCCGCGCGGGTCGTCATCCATGTCGGTCTCACGCATCGGACCTGCGGAGGAGTACAAAAGGAGGTGAAGCGTCGTCAGTTTTCGTAACAAATGGTTGATCGACATGAGTCGAGAGATTGATAATTACCAGCGCTTTTGTTGTATAGATCGCAGTGGAAGTTTGGAAACGTGGTTCCATGTGGTACCGTTGTGAATGAGTAGATTAAGGCAGGGCTGGTATAATGTATAGCGATTCCTTTCGCGTGATTTTTACCTTTCTTATCATACTCCGCTCACGACCAGCCGATTCTGATGATCACGCAGGCCTGCAGAGCGCCGCTCGGACCGATGACAAAACGCAAAAATGAAAAGTATACTGCAATAGAATCGCTATGCATTATCCCAGCCCTGGGCCCAATGGAGTAAAAATATTCCAATTAGCTTTTATTACAATCTTCTGACGTCACACTTATGTGCCGCCGACGCAAGCATCGGGCGGTGACCTTGCAGCCGTTGTTTGAACAGCCCAGTCTATCAAACGCTCTAATCGTTCATAGGATGTTTGATTTCAAAGAGAAATTGCCTAATTTGACAGGTTCTTCTCATCTAATTGGCTGACAAGAGACAATGAACACCCAGAAGCGGAGAGGGTTTCGGTAGGGCCGAGCTAGCGCAGTGAAACTGGATGACCGGTTGAGGAGGGTGGTGCCGGTGTCTGCGATTGGCTGGCTTGCACTTGCTTAGCTTGCGGTATAGGCACTGGAAAATTGCGGCAGCGTGCAAGTAACAAGTAACAAAGGCCCTAATAAATAAACGGCAAAAAATGAAAGTGTCAAACTCGAGAGATCAGATAGAATTCGTTGAACTGTCGAAGCTGATGAATAAAAAAGAAAGTAAGGGATATCCGAAATTATAACGTGGAAAAGATTGAGGAAGCAGTAAAATATGGACGCAGCATGAAATCACTGAAAAGAAAACTTTGCATAGGACAAGGCAAAATGTATGCTCTGAAAGATAAGCAGGGTAATATCATCAGAAATTTCGATGACATAGTAAAAACAGCGGAAGAATTCTATACTAACCTATACAGTACCCAGTGCAATCAAGCTACTTTCATCCGAAGTAGTAATGAACAAGATACAGAGGCTTTTTATATAACTAGCGATGAAGTTAGAAGGGCCTTGCAAAGCATGACCAGGGGAAAAGCTGCTGAAGAAGATGGAATAACAGTCGATTTAATAAAAGATGGAGGAGATATCATGCTTGAAAAGCTTGCGGCTTTTTATACGCACTGCCTCACGACTTCAAGTGTACCAGAGAGCTGGAAGAACGCCAATATTATACTAATCCATAAGAAGGGAGACGTTAAAGAATTCAATAATTATAGACCCATTAGCCTGCTTCAGTATTGTACAAAAATTCACCAAGATAATTTCCAATAAAATCAGGGCAACACTTGACTTCAGCCAACCAAGAGAACACGCTGGCTTCAGGAAGGGATATTCTACGATGGATCATATCCATGTCATAAATCAGGTAATAGAGAAATCTGCGGACTACAATCAACCTCTCTACATGGCTTTCATAGATTATGAAAAAGCATTTGATTCAGTAGAGATACCAGCAGTCATCGAGGCATTGCGTAATTAAGGAGTACAGGAGGCATACGTGAATATCTTGGCAAATATCTACAACGACTACACAGCAACTTTCGTTCTCCACAATAAAAGTAGAAAGATACCTATCAAGAAAGGGGTCAGGCAAGGAGACACAATCTCTCCCATGCTATTCACTGCATGCTTAGAAGTATTCAAGCTCTTACACTGGGAAGACTTAGGAGTGAGGATCAATGACGAATACCTCAGCAACCTCCGATTTGCAGATGACATTGTTCTATTCAGCAATAACGGGGACGAATTACAGCAAATGATTGAGGACCTTAACCGATAAAGTGTAAGAGTTGGGTTGAAGATTAACATGCAGAAGACAAAGATAATGTTCAATATCCTCGCAAGGGAACAAGAATTCAGGATCGCCAGTCAGCCTCTAGATTCTGTAAAGGAGTACGTTTATCTAGGTCAATTACTCACAGGGGACCCTGATCACGAGAAAGAAATTTACAGAAGAATAAAATTGGGTTGGAGTGCATACGACAGGCATCGCGGGTAACTTACCGCTGTCGTTGAAGAGAAACGTGTACAACCATTGCATTCTACCGGTGCTAGCATATGGGACAAAAACTTGGAGATTAACAAAGAACCTCGAGAACAAGTTAAGGGCCGCACAAAGAGCGATGGAACGGAAAATGTTAGGCTTAACCTTAAGAGACAGGAAGAGAGCGGTGTGGATCAGAGAGCAAACGGGGATAGCCGATATTCTAGTTGACATTAAGCGGAAGAAATGGAGCTGGGCAGGCCATGTAATGCGCAGCATGGATAACCGGTGGACCATTAGAGTCACAGAATGGATACCAACAGAAGGGAAGCGCAGTCGAGGACGACAGAAAAATAGGTGGAGTGATGGAGTTACGAAGTTTGCAGGCGCTAGTTGGAATCATCAAGCGCAAGACAGGGGTAAGTGGAGATCACAGGGAGAGGCCTTCGTCCTGCAGTGGACATGAATAGGTTGATGGTGATGATGATGCAAGGGAAGGTTTAAAAAAAAAACGCTTAAGCAACTAAAACGGATTCTCAGCGAAGACGAATTCACAGAGCGATTTCGTATGTATAGGTGTCGGAAGGAATCGAGAACGTTATATACAACGTATTTTTTTTTTAATTATAAGCAAATAAATACACGCTCCCCGGTAGCTCCGAGTAGTAGCCAGTGCCGAATGATTGGCGGGCAGCGATCTTCTATTCCTTTCGGAATGGGGCAGTCTTCGGCTATACCGTAAAAAGTTCCGTTTTGTTCGACATATTAATGCATCTTTAATGCGTACGCGTCACTTTGAAGTAGTGAGTTCTCGCAGGTTTGTGACATCTTATAATAGACAGGCGAAGTGGGTGCAACGCGAAAACTGTTGACCAATAGCGGTGTGCTAACGGCGAAAAAAGCGTAGAATGGGAAATAATTATTTTTCTTTTGTTCGGTCTAATCGTGCATACTCAGTGTGTTCACAGATGGGACGTTCTTGCTGTTTTCGTGACCACGCTTGGCAGACAGCAAAGTGGGAGAGGGGGGGGGGGTTAACGAGTCTTGGAGGGCTGATTGCAGAAACGGAATAGAAACAGCTTGGAATAGCTTTACCTTAGAGCGCCACTGAATACGTACACAGCGCAAAGCACTCTTCGCTCTAGTTCTTGCGTACTCAAGCCGCTTGTGCCCCCTCATCTAAAGCTCTCTGTTCTCCCATACCACGGAAGGCCAAGGCTTATCCGTTTCGCGGCTGCTCCTCTATTTGCCGCTGGCATGAGAAGAAATAGAGCTTGTGCGACAGTCTGGAGACATGGTGAAAAAAGAAAAAAAAAAAAAATCAAGGTGCGAGCAACAATGCGGCTGCGCGTGACG
Organism: Dermacentor silvarum; assembly: GCF_013339745.2. Lineage (NCBI taxonomy): Eukaryota > Metazoa > Arthropoda > Arachnida > Ixodida > Ixodidae > Dermacentor > Dermacentor silvarum. The sequence continues at coordinate 16,243,114 of NC_051160.1, read as the reverse complement.
TTCACGTGCCAGTTTCTTTTGAGCAGCGGTCATCACACCCGCAAAAGCACAATTCGAGCTACGATTTCCCTGCTGTGTGCGCAAATGGCTCCACGCGGTGAACAAAACGGCGGCGTGTCCCTCGCTTTTCCCCCCAATTGCGAGCGCTAAACCCAGACCTTTTTCGCGAACTCCGTTGGCAACCCTCGCCGGCCGACGAATCCTCAACAGCCGCGGACCCCAATGGACGGAACGTCGTTTTTCGCGGTTTCCCCCTTCCGCGCGCGCACCCCGTCCGCAAAGAAATGCGCCGGGGCCTGATTTATTGGGCAATAAAACGGGTTTTTCCGCGTCAATGGCGATCGCTGTACAGCAGGCGCGTGCTGCATGCTCCCGTGTGTACCGGATTTCTCGTCGCATCGCGAGCGCAGATGGCGCGACCACAATGGTCAGCGCGCGCCTTACAGTCGGTTCGAGCGGGCGTTCAACTGTTACCGCTGCAGATGCCCAGCCGAAGGAGACCGACTTTATTTCACCTCGCTCTACTGGGCGTCCGCATCCCAACACGATATTGTTGTTACCGGCGAACTTTTCTAGCCGGCACGTGTACACACTCGCTCGGCTCTGCTCTGGCGCTGTGTGCTATAGCATCGGGGCGCAGTTCTCTGTCTACATGCACGAGCTTGACTTCACGTTACAAGCGCAGCCTCGAGGAGTACGCTCGCATGACGTCACGTACGCCATATTGTCACATTTACAGCTTCCGTCATGGTGGTCTATGCTCGAGACAAAAGAGACTATACGAGCATTTGATACACTGGATAAGGGTCCTTTAATTGCACTAATAAGAAAATTGGAAACGTGCACGAGATCGTTTTTCTGGGTAGGGGGGGGGGGGGGGTATTCTGTAAGTTTCCACCTAGTGGACATGTCCATTTCGTCTGCTGCTGAAGTGCTGATTGCCTGGGAGCGCCTGTCTCCTCCTGATGCGTGCCCCAGCCCAGCCAATGAGAACTTCAGCAGCAGACGAAATGGACATGTCCACTAGGTGGACGCTTACAGAATACCCCCCCCCCCCCCCCCCCCCTTCCCTCCCCGGCTCATGTTGAACTCCCGAAGCACAATAAAGCTGCAAGCGACCAGATAAACTCTTTTCGGCAGGTAAAACCCCACAATTTAATTTTTTGAGAGAAACTACTCCATGAGATGAAAGCTTTGCGGTGCGGCAGACGTATGTCCTTAATTACTCTGAGGTGTACACTAAAAAAAAAAAAAAAAAGTTAACACCTTTGGGGCGGGGGGAAGGGGGGGGGGGTATTTTGTCATGACGAGATAAGCCCCGAAGTGTTCGAACTTTTCTTAGAGTGCAAGAGAATGCGTTTTAACCACGCATGTTGCTCTCCGTGCCGCTATGAAAATCGCCATGTTGAATAGTCGAGGCATTGTCAATTTGCGCGACATGTCGCATCGCGGTGACGAACACGCATGTGTTTCATTTAAGTAACGAAGCAAATTCAGATGGCTGGATACTTGCATCCACGCTATATTTACATGGGTGTCGCCCGGCGGTACGCTTATTACAGTCGAAGAGCAGAGACTCATCCTGAGCGCCGCGTGCACTGTCGGAAGTCACCTTTGGACGACTCCTTCTTGAGTTGACCTGTACATATCCAAGTGACCTGGCCTCTCTGTAGTTCCGCTCGTGGCGGCGGCACGGCCCGGGTTGCATAACTACGACATCCGGCCCGCCGCCAGACGGACAAACTTTGTTCCGTTGCCGCACACGCGTGCGCGCATCCCTAAAGTGGTATACAGCGCACACTAAAAAAAGAACCCCGTCAGCTCCTGGGGAGCCTCGCGTAACCGCAATCTTTCACGCTCTCTAATGTCCCTTCTCTCTCTCTTTCTAGCCCCAGTGGACAAGGGGTGAGAGAGGGGTGTGCAGGTGGTGTCCATCTTTAGCGGGAGGGCTTTCTTTCGGTTCTGCTTGTTTGTTTGCCGCACCGGTGACGCGAAACTCGAACCCGCCGGTGGGGGAGCCTGCCGCCCGGGAGGTCGTCGTCGGGAGGGTTGCTGCGCGGGGCGAGGGTCAAAGGGGTCGAAGTAGGGAAGCTGCTGGCGTGCTCCACATCGGCCAGCAGCAGCCAGCGAACTCCCAGTGTCCACACGTGCGTCATCGAAGCCGCCGCGGCGGCAAAAGAATGTCGAAGGAAAAGAAACGCGATTCCGCGAGGACGGATGCCGCTCCATGTGCCCGGCACGTGAGGCTGCGACTGCGCGGTATAACCGGTAGAGAGAGGCTCGCGACAGACGAGCTCCTCTTTCACCCGGCTCCGGGGCGCGTGCCGCAGATGAGTTGGCCTCGCGCTTGGCCCGCGGGCCATCCGTCAGGGTGCAGTCTCGGGAGCGGCGCTGGTGTAATGCCGTATGATGTCAGTGATGTTGATAACCTCTTCGGGCCCTATGGAAAACCAACGATGCATAGTTTCCTACGAAAGCCACCAGGGGGAACTATGACGCTAGTGTATATGGGTGATCTGCAAGCACGGTGGTTCAGTGAGCATGGGAATGCATTGTGTCGCGAGTACTCTGATTAATACTCGCGCCACACCGATTTGAGATACGTGAGATAGAGTGTCAGTGAGTGACGAAGGTTAGAGTATGAACGGGAGTGTTCCGGTTAGCGTGAGTGCGATCGAAAGTCAGTGTCGGCAATTTTGAGTGTATGTGACTATGAACGTGAGTGACTGTTGTCTGCGAGTTTGAGCGGACGTGAGTGAGTGAGTGAGTGAGTGAGTGAGTGAGTGAGTGAGTGAGTGAGTGAGTGAGTGAGTGAGTGAGTGGATGTTAGTACAAGTGTGAGTGGAAGTGACTACAAACGCGAGTGAACGTTGGTGAGTACGAGTAGGCGCTAGCAGATACGTGAGTGAGTAGTACCGACGGGTGAGAGTACACATGAGTGCGAGGGAGTACACAGCCTGCGAAAATATTGGTGAGTCAGTATGAACTATAGTATCGCCTTGCACTGCCGACCCTATGTGGGAATGATTATTATGCTGCATGAATTTATCTAGCATTGGTCCTTCTGGTTTCAAACGGCTTTGTGACTTTGCCGACTGGTCATTTCCTACAAAATATTGCGTTATATACAAATGCAACAATTCCCAACGATTATATGCACGTGCACTGGCAGTGTCTTACGGCCGTCTACGTTCAGATAAATGCTGCGAAATTTAGGCCAATTACAGGGTAGGTAACTTTTAGGAGATAAAGCCACAAGAACATCTGGAGACACAACCACGGAGATCTGACAAATCTGCGTACTAACCATAATTTCCATGGTGGCCGAATGATTGCAGCGCCAATTAAGTTCCCTCTAGTAATTTTAATTGGAATTGAACTATTGCACATTGCCTTCAAAACTTCCCAAAATTAACCTCGGAAGTGGTTACGATAAGTATCCATCCAGGATATAAGGTTGGACGCGCAAGCGGAATTGTATGGAAATGATTTAACCATATTATGAATAACGTCTAAAACATGGCAGCCAAGGCGTGTTTTCGACTCGGCAAGAACTTCCGGCGCATGAAATTTCCTAAAAATATAGCCTTGGAGATTAGTTTCTGTTACACAGAGAGAACCGTAGCTGAGGCGTGAATTTGCATACCGCCTATCGTCGTCAGCTTGAAAAAAAAAATGACACTCATTCGATCTAGACCATTGTGTCGTCGCAGACGAAGAAATGGGCCCGTCGAGTGCGTTTCCAACATAGCGCGAGTTGACATGAAAATCCGGAGCGTATCATCAACGATATACAATCTGACGATGATTGTTGATGTAAGTGAATAGCCAGAAAGAAAGAACGAACGAAGAATGAGGTGAGCGAACGAACGAACGTTTTCCTTGCCGAGTCCGAACATCGACAAACGTTTCGAGCATCGAAAAATACTTCTTGTACGACTGGAAACATAAGGAGAAGGTCACTTTATGTGCGTGCATGGAGCTGGCTTCGGCATATAACCGTGGTAGTTGCACCAGGCGTTTCACATAACTAGAATGGTGGAAGAATGTGTCTGCGGCATAATGCTTGTAGGTGTCTCGAGTTACTCAGGCTTTTTTTTAAGTGCTATTAGTTGGTAAATTAGTTACGTTATAATAAGTAAAGTTATAGATATTCGTTTTAGGGCTTAAGTCGCACTTGAGAAGTTGTATATAGAGTGTGCTCAGAAACACCCAAATGAAGTTGTTTCCATGTCGTTATCTTTTTGTCAGTCATTTTTCTGAGCTCTGTAGAAAGCCCACTAAATATTAAAAAAAATATATCACTGCGCGCATGCGCGTCTGGATATAGCAGCGCTCTCAATCGTATTCCTCAAGAATAAACCCCTTACGAAGAATGAAGAATAAACTAATAGCACTTCAAAAAGCAGTCCGAGTTAATGGAGACGACTACGAACAATATATCGTTGGTTTCACTTGTGTAAGGTGTGCCACTATTTCTAATGCTTGATTCTAGTCATAGGTCGGCAAACTCACTAACGAGTCGAATCACTCAGACCGACCCGTGTGAGTCTGCGTCCGAATGAGCCTGGTTATGTAAAATTTGGGTGAGTCCGAGCTCGAGCGAACTTTAAGAAAATAAATAAGTAAATATTGTAATGAAGCAGACGCCCTGGTGTTTCCGATAGCAGTTCGGAGACGACGACGCCGACCCGTGCTGAGATTTGCAAGAGCGCTCGAGCTGTTCGCTACTGCTATGCTGCTGTTTATCTGCTGCTTGTCACCGACAATTAAAAATCATTACATTTGGTGCAGGTTTCATTAAACATCATTACACTATATATATATAGGCAGTTTTATGTTCGAATTAGTACCAGTCCATAATAATAACCTACTTGAAAAGCGAATGAGCGGTCTTCGGGTCTGAGGAGGATAAGAATTTCTCAGCAACTTCCCATGTTACACTGCAGCCCTGTCCGATCGATCGGGTCCGGCATATGTGCGCGGATCCCTCCTGTGGGTCTTCATGCGTCTCACGCACATGTGTGTACGGGCGATAGTCAACGTCCACTGTAGGCAAACGAGAATGCATAACGAGGTTAAACTTTGTAGGAACCGATATGGACCACGTGCACATAGATATTGCTCGCAGCGCTGAAGTCTATAATTATACTCATTAAATGTGCGATGAGTCTTCCAATACAAAAATGGATTTAGGCAGTCTATACAGATTTTGTAAATAAATAATTGTAAAGAAATGTGAGATGATGCCTATAAGATATCCTGTAGACATTGGTATATGAATATTCAATAGACGATAGCCGATAAAAATTGTAAGAGAATAAGTCAATTGACCGTCTGTATAATTTATCTGTAGGCATTCTATAGACAATACTCGATGAAAAGCTGTAAGGCCATGACTATACCATAGACTATAGCCGATACATATTGTCTAGAATTTGTCTATAGAAGTCCGTTGACATTGTTTATAGACATTTCACCAATCATAGAGATAAATGTCAATGGATTTTCTATAGACTGTCTAACTAAATTTTGTAGTGGGAATTGGCAGAACGGGCGTGCGCTGCGACAGAACGTATACCTTTACCAAGGGCTCAATTCAAAGTTCACTGTATTGTCAAATTCTACATTTTATTGTCAGCTCTGATTAGCTCAAAGGGCGGTTACGCCTTCTTTGATCGACTCAAAACGCCAATATGGCGGAATTCAACAAGGCGCGGCTGAATTAAACGGTGGTGCAGGCACGGACCTGTGCTGGGCCCAGACCGAGACGTCTGGCCATGCCGATGCGCTAACAAACATCGCCTCGCACCAGATCTGACCAGATTCATGAGACACATAATGTTGGTAAGCAACGAACGATGATGTATACAGGCTGTCACTTTTTTTTTTCATTCCCGCGTAAATCGCAAATTATGTTTGAACTGCGAATTAGCGCTGTTATTTCAGATCGGCTTGTGATTCCGATAGTTCGTAGGCCTGAAACGTGTAGGTATAAGGGGGTGTCAGGATGGCTGCGCTGTTTCTAGTTTATAAGCTGAAGAAAATGAATCCCAAGCTAAACACTGCGAACCGGCTGATATTACGTTGTAAATGGCGAAACTCGTAATTTGCTCTCAACCCTTGTTTCAGATTTCTCGCGAGGGTAGCATTTGGATTGTATGAGTATATCAAAGTGCGAGTGTATGACTTGTATATATTGAATGGTGCCAATGTATTCTTATTATGTTGCACTGTATTGTTACTGTGTGAATGTAGCGGTCTTTCTGCTCACGTTACAAACGCGTTTTTCTCTACCCTTTTTTTTTGAAACGCTTGCAACAATAGCATTTGTATTGTGTATTGCTTGTGTTACTGTATCGATTCGCCAAAGTGTTATTCCGTAGATGTCCAGATGTGTTGATTTGTTACTGCATTCACCGTTCCCCTGCACATACAACACACATACAAGTAAAAATTCAACATTACTTTGCTGCGTCTAGGAGATAGATAAATATGTCCTAAAGCTACAGAGGAAGCCGCAATGCAGTAGTATATGCGGTAGTCTCTTCTAAATTAATATGGTCACAACTGAGACACAGTTCGCAAAAACCATGTATCTCATGCTTGTTCTTGAATATTTATTTCTAAATCACATTAATCAATTTCTTTATACTATATATAGTTGGAATCTACAAGAATTGAGCTTTTTTAGGGTATATACGACAACTTTATATCCCACGTAGAAGAACCGCCACGGTTGCTTCAACAGTACTGAAAACCGGGGGCTCGTGCCGCCGGAGTGGGACCACCAGCTTAAACACATCAGTAGTTACTGCCCTACACAGAGCGTCATGCATTGGCACTCGTAATTTTTCATCAGCATCACACATCAGGAGAAAGTGTTCTTTACAACGTACGCTTCTTTACAGCGTATGCCTTTTCGTCGGTTTGCTTCATAGTGGCAGCAGTGCGGCAACGTGCCTATAGCGCGAAACTAGAAAACCCATCGTTCGTGAGTCCGCGCCTCGCGCAGAGCTCAGCGGGACCCACAAGCCTGGGCCGTAAGTGTTATGGACCCGTGCTATTATTTTTTTTTATGTGTGTGTGTGTGTGTCTGTGGATTCGCAGATATGTTTCTCTTTTTAAACGGGGGAAGCTTTTTTTTGGTTAAAACCAGCAAGATCGTTACAGTCAACGCAGCTTCCACTGGAAATGAACAATCACCGATGCCTGTCAGAGCCAGTGGTGCCTTCCTGCCTGCCTGCCTGCCGTAATGCGTTCGGAGAAAAACGTAAACGTCCGAGCCTGACCAGAGTCGCGCCTTCCGTCTTCCGAGTCCCTGACCGGTCCATTGTAAATCGTTGCACGTTGCCCGCTCTCTCTGTTAGGGGCGAAGAAAAGTCAGAAAAAAAGGGGGAAAAAAAAAAAAAAGGGGGGGGGGGGGGGGCACGCGTAGAAGAGCGTAGCGCAGGAGAAGCTGTATGGCGCACGTTTTCCGCTGGGTGTTGAGACTTTCACAGAAAGCGTGCAGCACCACGGAAGCCAGAAAAGACGTCAGCTCGGTTATGATTAGTGGCTCCGCCAGTAGCAGTAACAACTTTATTTATCCTTTTTAAGAGAAAAGGGGCAGCGCGGTAAAAAGGGTGAAGGGGTCTACTCGAGGTAGTCCTTCGCCACCCTCTCAGCGCACCCCAAGATGGCCTCCTGAACGTCGGGCCTGGAGCTGAGCAAGGCCCACTGCTCCTCACTAGTAATGAAATTATTAAGCGGAGGGGCAATGGATGTTCAGGGCACCCCCACATAATGTGGTCGAGATTGGCCTTGGCCGCTGAGCAGAAGCGGCAGGCCGGGAAGGGTATAGAGAGAGGGGTGAACGACGTGAAGAAAGTGAGGGGAGGCAAAGGTGCGAGTCTGTATAGCTGCCGCCACAGGATCTCGCGTTTGCGTGGAGAATTACGCGCCAGCGGAGGAAATATGTCAGACGATCGAATGTATAATGTGCACAGATGTCGTGGAACGTGAGAAGGCGATCTCGCGCGCAAGACGGCCTCTCGAAAGCAACGATTTGCGACTCACCTAATGCATGCACGCGTCCTCGCGGGCGCTGGCGTGAGCCACCTCGCTGCCGACGAGACCCGCGTGTGCTGGGGTCCAAATCAGGCCTATGTTTTGCGTGGGAGGGTGAGAGAGGGTTAGGGAAAGGGCTTGCCTTGAAACCCTGCCCGCTCCGAAATTGCTGATGGCTGTTTTTGAGTCGCTGACAGTGACGGAGGAATTTGGAATAGCGAAAGCCTGGGCTACGGCCGCTTCCTCCGGAGAATAAGCATGGACAGAGGTGGCCGTGGCTAACTGGCCCTGCGAATTTATTACCGAGAGGGCATATTTGGAACCAGTGCTATATTAGGCAACGTCGACATAGAGCACGTCGATTGAATTGGAGAATTTTCTGTGTAGGGTCTTGGCCGTTTGCCTCCTGCGTGGGATGTGATGTATAGGGTGCATGTTTTTAGGGAGTGTTGGTATGTGTAGATTCGCGTGTGTGGTGGTGTAGAATAGTGTGTTTGGGGTGGGTGTGAGAGGTTGGAGAAACGCCTAAGGAGTTAAGAATTTGTCGTCCGGTTTTCGATTTGAGAACCGTAAAGGCGGGTGTGCTGGGAGGTGAGATGGGCTTCCCCGAGCTCGTCGAGGGTGTTGAAGGTATACACCGGTCTGCATGAGCCGTTCTGTGGATGTGCGTAGTGGGAGGCCTAGGGCGAATTCATAGATTTCACGAAGGAGGGTGTTGACTTGGTCAGTTTCCTTTCTGAGAAGGTGTAAGTATGGGAGTGCGTAAGTTACCTTTGTGATGACAAAGTCGTGTGATGATCATTTTCCCGCAGACCGACCGTGATGGTTGGACACTCGGCCGAGTAGTCTGAGAGTGTTGTCGACGGCGGATTGGAGTGTCTGCAGGGTGTGTGTGTTGTGTCGATTTCTCAGAATATGTAGACCTTTTTTGAGGAGTGTACCAGAGGGAACGAGGATCAGCACAATCAGTGCACTGTCCCAGAAAACTCGGGCTCCTTTATGTTGGGAAGCGTTTCCCCACTTGTGAGCCAGGGCAGCACTGATGGCCCCGATGCCACCGCAGCTGCTGGAGCTATTCTTCCCTTATCGCTAGGTTCGAGAGAAAAACACTCCAGCAGCAGGGGCTGCACGAGGCATCAGTGTCCCCCATTGGCCCACACAGACAGGGCTGGAAACGTCGTTAAGGCCATCACCTCGTGCCAAACGACCTCCTGCTTCCCCGACAACATTATACGACACGTGCGAAGAACGTTTTTCAATTTGGCCTCCCAGATCAGTTGAGGCGCATCTTTGTACAGGATGCCACAGTGATTAGGCGAGTATTGTTTGTTCTACAGTAAAACTTTTTGTGGCCTATGATAGTGTGTTTGAGACATACTGGTAACAGAAGATATAGCGAAAAAAAAAAAAAAACAATCGCAGGAGAGTTTACGAAGCGCTTGTTCTTCGTACCCTTCCTCGTATTTGTGTCTTTTTGTCTTCGTAATGAGTATTGTTGTCATTGAACACTGGTTTCTCTGCGCGACGGCCGGTGCTAAACTGTGGTTTTTATCGCCCCCCTGACGCGTCGAATCAGGCCGACCTTCGGTTCCCCTTGTTACCCTTCGGTTCTCCCGGCTCTTCGCCCGAAGAACCGAACAGAAGTCTTGCAAAAAAATGCTCTATGTGATTTCCCGGGAAAAGATGAAAATTTAGGGTTGCAATAATGCCAGCCTGAGTTCGGAGAAGGCGAAGCAGGAGCCGATGTTCGGCGATTCTTGATTGCTTCGAACGAGAAAGGTGCTCGACATTGCGCAAAAAATTTTTTTTCACTATAAGAAACCACTCCCTGCGGTAATCAAAAGCGGCGAGAAATCGAAGCCACGTATAAGGGATAGAGAACATCGCAGAAGTTCCGGCTTCGAATGAAATTCACAGATTATGTGCATGCAGGAAATAGTAGCCTCACCCCGTCCTAAAAATGGTTGTACGCACAGCCCTCTTTGCGAGCGTTTCTCATTTGACATATTACGGTACGTATAGTTGTGTGTTTAATTCCACTCGTGCTAGCTTGATATCGCTGCGTTCGCCTGTGTCGCGGAGGCGTGTCGACGCATGCGAACTATAGAAACAGCTACGGCAGCAATCAGCATCACGCTAGTGAGTTCAGCCGCAGGACCTGCGAAGGTCGTTGTAATCCGCGGGCAAATAAACAGCCCGAGAGGTGTGAACTGCACTGTGAGCGCCGGCCTGAGCAGCATGTGTGATCCAGTGTCTATAGCTTCACCACGAGGCTTCTGTGATGCGGTTCGTCCTAGGGTGCCTCGATGCCACGCTTTTCCGTACAGGGTGCATGATGACACGTCCGGTTCGGAACCCGTAAAGGCGCGCTATGACGGACAGCGGGAATTTAGGTTCTGCGCTCACTGGCAGTGTAAAGACCCGCGTCCTTAGATTTAGGTGCACGTTAAGGAACCCCAGGTGGTACAAATTATTTCGAAGTACCCGACTACGGCGTGCCTCATAATCGGATCGTGGTTTCGGCACGTAAGACCTCACAATTTATTAAAGCTCCGCAAAGGGCAGTTTCAATAGTTATATTAAAGTATGCGAATAGCCGAAACGCGTCATACACGAGGCGTGTGCACACTCTAGCCGGGCTCCACTCCCGCGCATCCCTCTGGACGCACTGCGCCTTCTGGCGGAGTCGCCGTGAAGTCCGCGCATGCGCAGTCGCCCGTACTCAGTGACCCAAGTTGTCGTCAGAGAGGTTCGTTGGAGGAGCGGCACAGGTACCCAGTGACACATACCCACACTGTAAAATAATTTACACCCTTAAATCTGGGTGTAAATATGTTTATAATTCACACTCTTACGCGCTTAAAGGCTGTCAGGGTGCGAGTTATAGACACATTTACACCCTTAGTCATTTTTAAGTGTGCAAATTATTTTACAGTGCAGTGGAACATACCCACGTGAACAGCACACATTTCAGACTGCACAACCTTCGGGGTGGGCTCACATTTTTGGTGGGATAGCCAGATAGCTGGAAAGCGTATATTATCGCTTGACGAAAGCTTTGCTTAATTCCCATCTATTCAAATATTTGCGCTGGATCTGCACTTTTCTTTTTACGCGAAGCCTTCTTTTGCTAATACCAGACAGTATAGGTATGTATAGTTACTATCTCGCAAGATTATATGCAAATCCAAAGCAGATGTTGGAATCTATGCGAAGCGAAGCTTAAGTAAGTAAACGGTTAATGAAATGCTTTACAGTTAGGTTCCTTGTACCACTTAGGGAGCCACTTAGGTACCACTTAGGGAGCTTCGTGCAGTTTTGTTTACTTTCATTCCCTGCAATGTGTAATCTCGTCGACTGTTTATGTCTGTCCATCACAAGGGTCACAACTTTATTGGCATGCAATTTTTTTGTATGGTTATGTGCTGCATCGTTTACGAGCCATGCCGAATCGCAAGCTCCAAATCAGTGGTGCCGCGAATCGCAAGCTCCAAATCAGGTGGGTGCACGGTGTGAGACGTACATACGCGGCGATGTAACAAGGACGAAGACGACGTATGATGCTTGTTGAGGGAATAATGGTGATTGCAGGTGTATGCAAAGGAGAGCACAGAATTACCGAAAGTTGGGGGAATTAGTAAGCATTCATGTTTAATTTAGGGTGTGTGAATATTCGAAACTTTCGAATAACGAATCGAATAGCGTCCTATTCGATTCGGTCTTCGAATCGAATAGTCACTATTCGTAAACGCGAATATTTTTCGAATACGTTTAGAATATTTCAGAACGTCAGCTGCGTCCAAATAAACATGAAATTTGAGCAGAAGTGCGGTAAGTTTTCACTCCACGCGGGCATAATATAGACGTAAAACATGAGAACTTACGTAGTGGAGCAGGCTACGTCATTTAGCTAGCCGTACTTTACACGCTGTCCAGCGATCATTCGCACTCTCTGAAGAGCCCTGTGCATGCGCAGAGACTACAATTGTTTGCCTAATCCTTCTTTTGTGTTTTCATTAAACAACGTTTCATAATGTAATATGTAATGACAGAACCTTGCTAATATTAAGAATACTGGGATGTGAACATCGCTTTGTAATAATTGTGATAGCGTCTATTCATTATTCGAAAACGATTCGATAATCGATTCGATTCGCTCTGGCACTGTACGATTCGCACTCGATTCGGTCTCAAAAATCACTATTGGCACACCCCTAATGTTTATGAAAGTTCGACACGATATCAAGCAACATCTAACGTACTGCCTTCGGGATCCGTACAGGTCCCAAGGAAACAGGTTGTAACGTTTCTTCGCCGGAGTATATACACAACAAGATCAAGACCACAAACACATTGTGCCCTAGAATTGTTCGTAAGAGAAAATTACTAATCCGGATGCGGGACATCATTAGGAAAGGCGGACGACCAATGGCAGAGAGCAGTTGCGAACAGAAAGAGCTTTGCGAATAGGTGCCCACGTTTCATGCCATCACCGTCGTCGTGTCACCGTCGTGCCGCCGTCTTATACCTGCTGTCCTTTAACACACTCTTGCGTCACTGCACACAATCGGTCGTTTTACACACACGCACGATGGTCCATCTGGTATAACGCTTTGCAGAGCCCCAAAACAAATCTCGATATAGCCAGCTAACAGCAAAATGCTTCGGATACAACATCGATTCCCACATAGCATGGAATCTGCACACTTTTTTTTTCGCTTCCTCGTTGATTTGCTGCTGCGTCATCTGACGTCAGCATGGTTCCTTGCCTCGAAGACGGAACGCCGAGTGCAGCTTTGCGGCAAAGAACGAAAAAGAAAAAAAAAATTCTGCGTGGTTTACAGTTGACAGCTATACAACTCGAGCTATCAAAACGCATAAAGTGAGTGTTACTGTCAATCAGTTATCGAAAAAAAAAACATTTTTTTTCTAATATCGCTAGCAAACCATTACAAAATCGTGGGTAGCGTATCATTTGACAATATTACCGAACTATCGTAACACTATGAATATCGTGAGTACTTGCTATCGCTACTGCTATCGATAGTCTTTCATCACTACTCTGAGCTTTCCCGACATCTTGTCGAGCGCGAATTATTTTCTATCGATCTCCCTTCTGTCCTAACGTTGCGTCTAAAGAAAGCGGCGTTTGCTACGGAAATTCCAATTCAGAGTCAGCCAAGGACAAGTAGAAAGCTGCTCCACGTAAGCGTTCTCCATAATTGTGGCAAAACACGCAACGAAGCGATCAAACGTCCACGTTTCGAATAATTTAGCTCAGTAAATTATGTGATACCAGTGCTATAAGAGACGAAGGCGACACAACACGACGCTGAATGTGTTAGCAGCTTAATAAAGATTGCGATAACACCAGAACGAGAAAAAAAAAAAAGAACCACAGAAAGAAAAACAAAGAAAAGAGCTTGATGACATTTGTTTCAAAAGGATATGATACGCTAATATTCGAAATTTCTGAATACCGACTCGAATACTGTAAAATTCGATTCGATATATTCAAATCGAATAGTCACTATTCGTGATCAAAGATAAAATTGTAGCAAAAGTACGATGAGTTTTATCCCAGCGACCATAGTATAGATATAAAGCACGATAAGTTGCGTAGTGGACCACCCTGCATACTGCGTTGTGGATCACCCCGTAAACTCAAGAAGCCAAATTTTTTTCCGGTTGAACCGCTACCATTGGCATGCATCGAAGTCCTCAAGGCGCGAAGAAACTGCTTATTTGTTCGTAATTCTCAATTTGTGCTTTAATAAACAACGCTTAATAGCGTGCAAATACACCGACAGAAGTTTGCTAACGTCAGCATACTATTCAATTCAATTCAGTTCAATTCAGTTATTCAGTTTATTTCTTATACAAGAAAGAGGCGCAAGAGCTAAAGGCCATGCAGTTTGACAGATGCTCTTGCTCCTGTTGACGTTCGGCGTACAGGTACATTTTCACATTTCATACAGATATCATCATCATAATAATCATCATCACCCTTTATTTATATCCACTGCAGGACGAAGGCCTCTCCCTGCGATCTCCAATTACCCCTGTCTTGCGCTAGCTGATTCCAACTTGCGCCTGCGAATTTCCTAACTTCATCAGCTGGTATGTTTACATGCATTTTGCGCACATTTTGCGACACACTTTCTTCATGCACCTTGCACGGTAAAAATCATTCACACGGATTATACACATCTGGTAAACTCGAAAAGGAACACAAACCAATGTTTACTAGAACGTAAACATCGTTTTTTGTAATAATGATGACAACGGCTGTTCATTATTCGAAAAAAAAAAAACAATTTGATTCGATTCGCTTCTGACCCAATTGAGTTCATGTTCGATTGGGTCTAAAAAAAAATACTGTTATTCGCACATGCTCTAGTTATGTCACCTGCGCGCGCGGCTGTAAAAAAAAGAACACACTCACGTGACGCAAGATGCGGCGCCGCGCCGGACCACAACTCCATGGACTTGGGCAGCGCGAGCTGGGCAAAGTGTGCGGTGGCCGCCGCATCGCAGAGGGACGGCATCTCTCTCTCTGCCCACGCGTCCGTATACTCGCGCGGCGCGCCTCAAACCCGATGGTCAGAGCGTCCCTTCACTCCGCGCGTACGACAACTGTACTCCCGAGAGGCCGGCAGCTCGGGCAGTGCGAACAAAGCGAGCTTCGGATACCCGTTCGTACAATGACTGGACGCTGGTCAGCTTGAGGGGAGAGGGTGGCGGCAAAACGGAAAGAAGCAAACGATACAATGTGGACGGACCTAGGAAACGCTTTTTTTTTTTTCTCAAAAACAGGCTCGTTTTTCTCCCCGCATGCGATGTCCGGCACCCCCACTGGCCCTTACAACCCCCTCCCCACTCTATTCTGACCCCACCACGCAAGGATTGTTGTTACTTTGAAGACCATCGCGAAAAAAAATAATCAAAAATAAACGTTTCGAGGTGCCTTTGCGCGAAGGGCTCTGTCCAGCGAGTGCCTCTTCCGAGGCGCGTTTTTGTCGCGTCTGGGCGCTGTCCGTCCAGTCTCCCCCACTTTTGACGAGGTAATGGCTCGTCGCATCTCCGAAAAAAAAAAAAAAATAGAAAACGGAACAAACAAATCGCAAAGCCTCGTGAGGAAGTGTTCAGCGCGAACGGAAATACCGCGAGCTCTCACTGAAAACACGACGGTAGGAAATAAGTGACCGCAACACTTTATCTTCCCGTTCTCTAATTTGTGCTTTTTTTTTTTTTTTCGTGGTTATCTTCGGTTTGCGAGTTACTGAGAGGCCAGCGTGGGTGACGATGCACGACTTCTTACGAACTGCGACCGTTTGTGCGAGTGCAGGCGTGGTGGACGGTCGACTCTCTCGCGACGGGTTCAAAACATAAATAATAAATAAAAGAGCTGACTTCACCGGGCAGATGACCGTGGACTCTCGTGTCCTGCGGAGGAAAATTTTTGCACCGGTCCTGCCTTTTGGGTGGCGTTCTCTCGCGAATGCTGCCCTTGGACATGTCGTGCAGGGTAGCCAGCCGAACGTTTGTCTGGTTAGACTCCCAACTTGTCCCTTATTTATGTCTGTCTGTCTGCTTCTTTTTTGTCAGCTACCCACATACAATTTTGTGTTTTGCTCGCTTGCAACTAATCAGTCCCGTTGTGTGGGGCCCGGTTACAAATAATTTCGGCAAATTGTCAATGCAAGCGAACTACGTTTTAACAGCGTAGCTGTTTATAAGCTCGAGGTTCGGCTACAAATAGTTCGCAGAAACTCCGCCGAGCTATGACGTCACTGCATTGCCTAGCAACCACTTGGCACAGCTGCGCCAGGCTTCGCGGAGCTTCGCACAGGTGTCGTGACGTCACCGCTCCGACTTCCGCATCGCTTCTCGTAGCCGCGCCGCGCTGCACCTAGCTCTGACGTCACTATGCGTCACCTAGCAACCACCTGGTATGTCTGCGCCCGGCCGCGCCACGCTGCACCACCGCTTCCCGTACATCGTCAAGCTTCCACAGCCGTGTAGGCGGAGAAAAAAAAAAGTCGTGACGTCACTGCGCGCCGCTTCGTTCGCGGCGTTCGTATTGACCCTTTTCGCGGAGCAGTTTGTTTTAGAGAAACGAGATGGCGCTCACGGCGGCGCGCCATACCTCTCCTCAGCGACCGCGCACGAATACACCGTTACCGCTTCTACCTTGCTTCTGTGCAATCAGCTGTCGGAAATGCAACTGAGTTTTCGCTAACGCACTGTGATCCATTCATACTGGTTTGAATCATGTGGACTCAAGACGTGTGCAGTAGTTGGCTGCAAAAATAGTGACTGGCATGTTAAGGAATGTAATGAATCTGTGTGGCCAAGTTCGCGGACCGCTGCTGCAACTGTCCGAACGTGTTACCGGCACTTCGTGATGTACGGCTTTCCTCGAGGATACATAAATTTGCTCATCCGCCAGCCTTGTATCGCTAACCTTCAAAGAAAGGGCTTCATCCCCAGAACGTCGGCAAGAGTGAGTACCACTCGTTAAACAATGACAAAGGGAGTAGCGCGCTTCCTGTCATAGTAAGTTTCGCGCACGTTATTTATACACATCTGTCCCAAATGGCAGGAAAACTTACGCCCACTCTATCACCGACGTATTAAGAAAAAGTGAATGGGCGCACAATTGAATACATGCGCACTGTATACGCACAATAAATGACGTACTACACCTATGGCGCACGAATGGTCGAAGCTGAATGTTTCGTGACGGTCCACAAGAGTAAGCGAGTTACTAGCTGTAATATATATTTGCTACAAGGTATTACAATGTAGAAAAGAGCTACGTTTCAAGCCTTGTGCGCAGAAAGAACAAATCTATCGGAACTGAGCACACCCGCGAGCGATTAGGCAGAAAATAATCAGACAGTGGCCGCACCGAGGAACTTCACTGAGTCAGAAACTGACAAGCCACTGCTTCAAAATATTTGTCGAATAAAGAACAAAGAGCAAAACACACTAATCCTGACTGAATTCATAATCGGAAAGCTTGGATAGCTCGGAATACATGTTTAACCCCGCTTTTAGAACACGCATCATATACGCTGCTTGCGCCGTTTGGACATATAGCTTAATCAGCTCCGAAAGCACTTTGGCATGTTCTCTGAAGCTGTGATCAAAGCTTCGTGTCGTCCACCTAGTCACCGTCTACGATATCTCCGAAAACAGAGGTTTTCTAAGCCGCTCCGGCGTCATACACTTCCATTGTAAACAAGGAGGCAACGGAGGCAGTTGAGGCAAGCAATGGGCGCGTCACCACGTGATCAAACATGGCAGCGCCCACGGGATCGCCGCGAAAAGGGTCAATAAAGCTCCGTAACGCCGCGACGGCGGCACATTGCTTAGTGTCTCTGCGCCGAGAACATCGTTTGCGCCGCCTAAAAAAAATGGGTCGGCCAAAGAAGTACGTAACCTCCAACAGGGAAGCCTGTTGCACCGCTGCTCGTGAACGAATGCAACGGCTGCGATCAAACCCGGAATACCGTGCTGGTGAAACTTCGTCAAAGCGACAGCGATGAACGAGTGCAAAACTCGGTAAAATCTTGGCATAACATAGCCAATACATAGCAAAAAACTTAGCAAAACTTCGTAAACATTGGTCGACCCCCTGCTACGCCGTTTCTTCAGCCTTGCACCACTAGTGCAAACTGTCCTATTTTTTCACGCTGACATCTTCGCTTTCTATTTTATTTCATTATTGTAGACAAGATTGAATAGTTTGTTTCCATCTACTCTATCCTATCTCCCTGGCATTCTGCTCAACTCCCCCAAACCGTGCATGGAAGGGGGGGGGGGGAGCAGTGAGCCCCAGTTTTAGGGAGAGCATTATGCTAGTTTCTTCCGGAACAAAAAAAGAGGGGGAGGGTGGGTGGTTGACAAAGTCAGAAAATAATCTTCACGTGTAATTTTCGGTGGGCATAGTTCTCTCAGAAAACAGGAATTTCTAAAGGCTAGTATAATAATCTGAACGTATCCGTATATCGGCTTTCTGCGAGTCATTGTTTTCAGTTTTCCGTGCTCAATGCAAACCGTCGTATCGAGGAAGGTAATTTGACTGTAAGAGTGTCGTATCGTGTACCCCACTTAATTAATACTGGGTGAAGATCAGTTAAAAAAATTGTAGAAAAAATATACGCAACCTTCGGAAATGGTGGTGGCGCCACTCGGGCTGTTAGTGAATCAGCGGAACGGTGACGGGCGTTTCGTGGAACGGAGTGACTGGTGCGTTTTCAGGTGCAGAGCAAGAGGGGGTGTGGGCAACTGGCGTATCAGTGTCTTCTCAAAGTGGGGTAAGTGTGGGATATTCCGAGTAAACGGATATTGGTTTGCGCACTAAAGAAAGAAAAATGCAGCCAGTTCCACGAAGTGCAATCTGTCGAAACAGCGGAGCTGTGGTCGTTCTGTTTCCTGCGATTGTCGCAGTATGCTTGTTTTAACAGCGATAGACGCCGAGCGGCGTCCATCGTAGCGAAGAGCGCGCGGCGCAAACACCTGCTGTTATATCCCGGCGCCTCTCCTCCTCCTCCCCGGTGCGCGCTGTGAATGGTCGGCTTCTCTGCTCCCGGCGAGCGTGTCACGTGACCTCTCCGGCTCTGCTACTGCGTGACGGCGCCGTCATCGACGGCGCACGCTCGACTAAGAACAGCTCCGTTGTTAAAAGATTTGTGAAAGACCGAGTGAGCATAAAAAGAGCCGCACGCGGCTACTATACTGAGTGAACCTCAGTAGAAATGCATGCATCAAGAAGGTTCCACTTTCAAGATGCCCACAGAAAACAACAACGCTTCAAGACGGAAGACAAGGTAAGAACCACGCACACACTTGTGCACGAAGCATATATCTGAGAATCACTCCGAAAGATCTTAATGATTTCGTGCTGTCAGTGTTCTCCAACACATGTTCTCTCCACCGCGAGTGAAGTTATTGTTGGTCATTCGATAACCCCATGGGCTATAGCCCTATGCGATAACAACTATGGACAGTCCAACGGGCCCGCGACCAACGTCTTTAGATTACCGTGACGGGGCGGAGAGGCTAGGCCTCTCTTTCCCGACGTGGGAGAGGCCCGCTAGGTGCTAGTGCACGTTTCGAAGGACCTCAATAGAGTTTTTCCATTCTATTCCATTCGATAACCCTTATATACCATCGTTGAACCGTTGCATAATCGATGATTGCCCGGGGGTTCGACAGTGTGTACGGTGAAGCTGTTGAAAGGGAGTTTTTTTTTCCTTTTTTTTACCTGCGCACTATAGGGTGGCAGGCCACCGAGCGCAAACTGGTTCCTCGTGCAAAATAAATCACAATTGCTATAGTTTACGGTCGAGAGTTCTTGGTAAGAAAGCAACCTCTCTCGCGCATGGCTGGCACCGTTCTTTTTTTTTTTTTTTTTTGCAATTTAGCCTTCACTCACGAGCAACAGTGGTCTACAGATGGTCGAGCGCGACAAATATAATTAAAAAAAAAGGAAAATAGAACCAACACTGCACACGCTGTTATAATGCATCGAAGGCACCCTCGGCGCGTACTAAGAGTGCCCTTACCGCATGGCTTCGGAACACGACATCGCTGACTTCCGCGGCATAGTGTCCCGATGAGTTAAGTGAAGGAACGCCACTTCGTGCAACTCGGCTTTAAGTCTGCTATACTGCGGGATATACATCATAGATATACAGGGACATTATATCCGTAGACGCCAGCTGTCCGTGCAGCATCATTCATTGGAAGAACGGATATGTGTGGCACACAGAAAAAATCATTAACACCCTTAAAGAGGGTGTAAATTGGTCTATAACTTGCACCCTTACACGCAATAGGGTGTAGGTGTGCGAGTTAAAAACCGATTGACTCCCTTATTCATTTTTAAGGGTGCAAGTTAATTGCAGTGCACACCCTCTTAGCGATGCGCAATGTGCGGTGACGGTGTCTCCGCGAGTATGGGCATGTTGGTATCGTTTTTTCTTCTTCTTCTTTTTAGCTCTGAAGGAGTCAGGCGATTGCGACACATCTTACGGTCCATATGTGATGAGGCTCACAATGCCTTTATGTGAAAGGGAGAGTAAGTAGAATGAAAAGAACAATGATTTATTCAGTGGCATTTTAGCGGTAAAAAGCGAGATAAATGCGTTATCATTACGTCGCACTTTTTAGGTCCCGGGTCTATAATTTGAACCGCGTTCACCGCATTGCAAAGTGTTCCGAAGCTCACTCAACACACGTCCTGCTTACTCGAAGAGCGAAGTGCACTGACGGTGGTCTGGAGCAGACCCCCGTCAGCTGCACTATATATCATCATCAGCAACAGACTATTCTTTATGTCCACTGCAGGGCGAAGGCCTCTCCCTGCGATATCTCCAATTATCCCTGTCTTGCGCTAGCTGATTCCAACTTGCACTGGCAAATTTCATCACCCCAACCACTGTTCTGCCGCCCTCGACCGCGCTTCCCTTTCCTTGGCACACATTCTGTAACTCTAATGGTTCACCGGTTATCTACCCTATACGCATTACATGGCCGGCCCAGCTCCATCTTTTTCTCGTAATGTCAGCTAGAATATCCGCTATGTCCGTTTGCTCTCTGATCCACACCGCTCTCGTCCTGTCTCTTAGCGTTACGCCTAACATTTTTCGAATTCCATCGCTCTTTGCGCGGTCCTTGTTCTCGAGCTTCTTTGTTAATCTAAAAGTTTATTCTGCTCGATTTGTACAAAGTTTATTCTGCTCGATTTGTTAGCACCGGTAGAATGCCATAATTGTACACGTTTCTTTTCAACGACAGTGGCTTGCCTTATAGTGCACCAATTGGGCAGTAAAATGTGGACAAGATAACGCTCCACTCGTTTCCGATGAAGGCAGGTTTTAATAAGGAACGTATGCTGTACTGGAAGGCTAGTTGGTTGCTGGATTCGTGATTCATGTTACCATAGCGCAAAATAAAACGGAACACACAGAGGAGAGGCCACAAGGGCTGGAAGATACGGTTGAAATTTACTTAACAAAGAGATGTACGCACCATAGGCGAGAAACGTAACAAACAGCGTTATGATACCGCGGCTATACGGTGCCACTCATTCTCTGAGCGAGATGCTCCATTTTTTTTTTCATAATACCACGGTCGCGATTTTGTATCGATGCCTTCAGCTCGATTTTACGCCACTTTTATCATCAACTGTACACGGCATGCTGATTCCACTGATAACGCGGCCGAAGCGTCACTCCGACCACTGAAGAAGCGCGAGAAGGAATAGCATCAAAAAAGGCATCGCCTAATGAGTTGCGGCCCACGATGTCAGTGTACAGCTAGATTTATTTTTCTGTAAAAGTCATGTCACACGCCAGTTTAAATCAGAACCTAAAAGCATTCTCTTCGAGGGATCTATCACTTCAAAAAAAAAAAAAATGGGGCATAATTTATGTTACGTTAATTGTCAAATTATACGGAAGCATTCACGAGTGGCAAAATGGTTCGCGCTTCTTTAGTCGCAGAATATAATAGCATTCTTATAAGTTTGAGAGGTATATATTTCTATATAAAATGACGTCAGGTCTAACGTATTCGTTGCAATTTATAGGCGACCCGCCGCGGTGGCTAGCGGCTGCGGTGGTGTGTTGATATATAAGTACGAGGTCGCGGGATCAAATCCATGGCGGCGGCGGCCGCATTTCAATTAATGGGGGCGAAATGCAAAAACGCCTGTGGCCCGTATATTGGGGGCACGTTAAAGAGCCCCTGGTGGTCAAAATTAATCCGTACTCCCCCACTACGGCGTGCCTCGATCATTATCAAATCGGTGTTTTGGCACATAAGACCCCACAATTAATTAATTCATTCACTCATTCAATTTATATTCGAAGCGAAGCTATCGTGATGCGGTCATTTAAGTGCTCTAAAGCTGGTCATCTCCTGCGCCACATTTTTCACCATAACAATTAATGGGCCTAGCATAGTGTGACAGCAGCCCAGTTTACTTACTATTGCACTATATCCAGGATCGGCCCACTTTTTCTGTTAGAAGGATACCTGTAAAGCGAGTGAAGTCCACCTATAATGCTATCGCATTTAAAAGTGATAACTGCGTTACTTCCGCTTCTGTCAGGGTATCAGGAAGAAATCAGTGGAAAATCTCAATCGAATGATGAATGGCACGCAAGTGCGGCAGTAATGCTTTCTGTTATCGTTGCTGCCTCCTGCGTTAAATAAATTTCAGTTATATTCGAACGTACGTGGTGCACACCCTTAAATTCACACCCTTACACCACACAATTCACACCCTTAAATGTAAATAAGAGTGTAAATATGTCTGTAAATCACACCCTTACACCCTTAACAATTAATAAGAGTGTAAATCTCTCTATAACTCACACCCTTACACCCTAATTTACACCCTTAACAATGAATAACAGTGTAAATCTGTCTACAAATGACATCCTTACACCCTAATTGTCACCTTAAACAATGAATAGAGTGTAAATCTGTCTATAACTCACACAGTTACACTCTAATTTACACCCTTAAGAATTAATAAGAGTACAACTCAGTCTATAAATCACACCATTACACCCTAATTTACACCATTAACAATGATTAAGCGTAGAAATCTGTCTATTAATCACACCCCTACACCCTTATCAATAAATAAGCGTGTAAATATGTCTATAACTCACACCATTACACCCTCATTTTCACCCTTAACAATGAATAAGAGTTTAGGTCTGTCTAGAAATCACACCCTTGCACCCATTTTTGTGTGTAAGGGTGTGAGCTATAGACAGAATTACACCCTCATTGACATTTAAGGGCGTAAATTATTTTACAATGTATGTGGCGTCTGTGTCTTCTCTATGTGTCTCGTTTTGTTTTGCGCTGGTAACATGAATAAAGAATTACATAAGGACGGGTGGGAAAGCTTCACATCGACAAGCCTGCGACGCCGCCAATGCAGCGAGTTCACCTTGTCGTTGAATACTTCTGCGAGCGGCATATGGGTGGAATGGTACGCTAATTGCGAATACTCGTCACGAAAGCATTCCATATAAGCAAAGCGAAACGCCAAGTGAGGTCGTCTTAAGCCCCATCGTTGCCTCCTCTGTCTTTCATCAACAGCGCCAGTTGTGTCAGCAGCGTTGTATTATATAGGAACGGTCACGCACTCTTGTTCGATATACGTGAGAACCGGCACGCGTTTGTCGCGGGCTTGCACACGCATGTTAATTTTTTTTTTTCGTTTAGCAACTCCCGCTCGACAGCAGACACATAAGCACGTCCATGCGGAGCTAGGACTATCTCCAGTGAAGTCAATCAGCGTCGCAGATATCGTTTGCTCGGTATATGAAGCACGTCGTTGTAAAGACAACAACCACCGCGTTATCGAGAACAGCTTCGAGAAAAACTTCGAGGCGAGCCGAGCAGTATGCGCGCCGGCGAATGTGCCGTATCGCAGCGGTTCTACATTTCGCGACCGTTCGCTCGTATGCCAGTGCAAAGATAAGGCTCCGATAAATAAGTAGCCCCAAAGGAAAGAAAGAAAGAAAGAGAAAAAAAAAGAAAGTACTGTTTTTATCTCTAGAGGGGCGGCTCTTCCTAAAAACAAGTCTCTTCACGCCAGCGCGCATAGTGCACGATATAGTATATATGCACATACAACGGGGGAGAGTTGAACTTGGGAACTTTGCTGTGCGGCCGACTCATATAGGGCCGCAAACATGCGACGGCTGGTCGCTGTGGTCGCAAGCTGATAACCGCTAAACAAACTCGCGTCGAAAAGAATCGAAAGAAAGAAAGAAAAAAAAAAAAGAGGGAGGAGGGCGGAAGAAGGGGCGTGGTGGCGAAGTTTGAGCAGCGGGGGTTCTCTCACGAGATGAAGCGAAGTGGTGGAACTCCTGTTGCGAGCACCGCGATAACGGTATAGGCGAGCAGACGACCGAACGCGTCAGCGCCAATGCGGGGGGTTGCTCAGGGTCGCTCAAGGTCACCATGTACGTTTGGCCTTGGATCCAAACATTGACCTCTTCGGAAAAACAAGGATCGTCAGTGAGCGCAGTTTTTTTTTTTTTTTTTTTTGCATACATGCACGCAATTTCGGTGCTTGCAGGTTGTTCATTTTTTTTTTTAGTGTTTGCACACGTGCTGCCTGAACTGAGTTTGCTGATCGGAATTTGTCACCCATAAGAGAACGAGCAGGAAATGTGTTTCTCGCACGAAAGAACACTAATGAAACCTTGCTTTTGACCGCGGCGCGCCTCCGTCTCTTCCAGAAAATTCTGTTCTATATCTCGCTGTGACCTTTCTCATTCCTTAGCAGCACGCCTGATCGAGCGCGTCGTAGCTGTAGCTGACGCGCATGTTCGGGGTTTGAAACTTGAGGCAGATATACTTGTTAGCCTGCCTGTTCAGATACGTACTGGACACTAGTCAAGTCAAGCCATGTTCATTTCCCTTCATGAAAAGGAAGGCTGCAGAGAAATACTGGGCGTTTCAGCGAACACTTCCGAAAAATTTTTAAAGGTTGCCTGTGGCAGATAGCACAATTCTAGTTCATGAGCTGGTCTACTCGAAGAGGCGGACATTACTTGCGCAAAAAGATTGAAATGCATAATCGAATAATTAACAAAAATTCACTGATTAAGTTTTCACTAATTAACTTATGGCGCATATTGCAATTTACAAATTCTAGCCGTGGAGTTCGCAACGCGGATCCACTTAAAACGAATTCTCCGGATGACACCAGTTTCGAGATATTAATTCCCGAACTTTGCGGAGAAGTGCATTGGCGTTCCAGTTAATTTTGTGCTCTTGTGAAACGTGCATTCATTTATCACTTTCCCAGTGTACAAAACAGAAGGTACTGCAATATAGATAGATAGATAGATAGATAGATAGATAGATAGATAGATAGATAGATAGATAGATAGATAGATAGATAGATAGATAGATAGATAGATAGATTTTATTAGATGAAAGGAAAGGAGGTCGGCCTGAGCTATAGTATGCTCTCGCCTGCTATATATTATCTGTCTCCCCTTACCCCTGCCCCAATGCAGGGTAGCAATTAAACCTTCCTGTTAACCTCCCTGCATTTCCCATCTCATTTATCTCTCTCTCTCTCTACACTGGAAAAATGTAAAGGGTCAAAAAATAGTTTCACTCCCCACACAATACGAATCACATATTACTTTCACACAGTTAATTCGCTCCGCATAAACCGAATTACACTTCTAAGCAATCTTGCTATTGCAATATGGTGCGTATAACTGGGCCTGCTGGTACATAGCAGCTGGGATCGTTGAAATTGCAAGATAAATATTTGCGTCTTCATAGACATGCACAAACCACTCGATACCCGCCGTGGTGGCTTAGCGGCTACGGCATTGGACTGCTAAGCACGAAATCGCGGGATCGAATCCCGTCCGCGGCGGCCGGGATTCCCAGGTGGTCAGGTGGTCAAAAATAATCCGGACTCCCTCACTACGGCGTGCCTCATAATCAGATCGTGGTTTTGGCCCGTAAAACGCAAGAACTTAAATTTAAACCACTCCGCGTCATCCTGAATTTCGTATATATACTATATCGTTCTGTTTCTGTTGGTTTTCTGCTACCTTGGTGTTTGTTTCGTATACCGTTAACCCTCTAATGAGGGTTCTTACTGGAGAGGGTAAACGAAGGAAAAGAGAACATACATCGTACAGGTGCACAGAGACATCAAGATGCCGCACAATCTTTCAAGCACAGGTCTAAGGACTGTTCAAATGCACGAATATCGCTTGTATTCACTACAGAGTCTTGGCAATGCATTCCACAGTTGAATAAGGGTATAAAAAAAACAGAAAAAAAAGAATGGCGAAACTCATAATTGCGAGAAAAGTGTTCTTAGATGCGCCGAATGCATTTTTTTTGGGGGGGGGGGCGGTGAGGGAGGGGAGGGCACTGGCTGGCCCTAATTTTCTGTCTTGTTCTTTCCAGACAACGGTATATGCTGTTACAGAACATTGTTCATTCGACGGTTGCCTGTGAGTATAGAATGTTCTTCTACAATGTAAGAGCGGTTGCTTGCTGGTCGTATAGTAAAAGATTGGTCGAGGGTTCGCGCTCTTCCTATAACGTGTCATTTCGTTTCTTTTTGAGCGAGGCTGTATTTCGTTAGTCCTCTCGCCTTCCCGTCAGTGCCCGTCACAACCGGACGCCCACAAGTCTCCGCCGCGGTTGGTGCCGGGCATTCCATGCGCCTGCGCTGGTGTGATACAGGGGGCGTTCATTAGAGGTCGGGCTGCCCCAGCCTGCAGGCGGGAGGAATGAGTAAGGAAAAAAAAAAAAAAAAAGGAGGATGCGGCGGCATCCGGTTGTGGAGGCTGCACGCATCCCTAAAAAGCGGGTCGTTTCCCCCGCCTAAACCGGACGGCGGCCATGGAAAGGGGTCGCAGGATAAGGAGGGCGCGCACACATGCAGGAAGAAACGAATCGATGAGAATCCGTTCACTCGCGCCCCGACCATCGGAGCCACGTGTCATACCGAACGCCGCCACTCCAGCCACGGGCTGCAGGATAGTGGCGGATTTGCAGACGGGAAAGCTGGCATCCACCACGATAAAGCGCGCTCAGTTTACCTCATTAGAGTTCAAAGGTTAATAACCGCGTGCTACCCCCTTTAAAGCCGAAGTCAAGAGTATGACGGGATTTCGTCCGGTCGGGGACAATCGTGAAGAGAAAATAGAACAGACGCCGACAGGAGCGTAACCAAGGGGGCAGGCCAGGCAATACGCCCCCCCCCCCCCCGTCCCCCTCTCACCGAAGTTTCTGTGTACCTGGACGTCACCCGCCCATCCCCCCTCCATACCTGTCCATGAATCCCCGGTCAAGTGCACGTTCCGAAGACAACGGTATATACTATACGCGTATAGATGTTGGGACCCGGTGCAGTGTAACGGTGGTGCAACTTGTCTTCGCCTTTTGTCTCTCTATGTCCCAGTGCGTCTATATAGACTACATTCGCACTTCGTTCCTTCTCTTTAGCTATTTACCACTGCTTTACATATTCCGAACCTGTGACTTTTTCTTAGTATCTTACAATATTTCTATTAGTACAATATTACGTTCTTATTACTAGTCATAGGCAAAGGAATAGTCGTCATCACTAATGGGGTGACAACATTCTTTTTTTTTTTGAGCGAAGCTTTATATCACTAGGCGAAATCGTATATGGCTAGGTGAAATCGCCTGCGTACAGAAAACTATCATCATCAGCATTGGCTCGAGCGTCGTCGTCTTCTGCCGCAGCTGGCTGCGTTGCCGCTCATCATTCCAGCGTAGAATTTCACTTCTCTTCTGTCGTCGTAATGGAGAGGCCGCGTTTACGGGGATATGAGCCATTGCATTAAGGGGGTATGAGTCATTCATTTTCTTACGTTACGGACAGATTTAATGATTGAAGCAATTTAATTTCGAAGAATCGCAAGCGGCAATGGCGGGCGAATGCTGCTAATTAACCACGCCGCCGAGCAAACTCGAGACATCGAACGCAAGCGACAACGGCGGACTGTGGGCATACCGTCGGTGACGTCGTTCTCTCCGTCGCAGCCGAACGTGTGTGTAACCTCATAATTGAGAAATACTTTAATGAACCCTCGGGATTCACCCAGTGATAAACACCGGGGCCGCACGTTTCAGCTTCGCTGGTTACCATCTTCACGGAGTGGAAGGGACGACGAACTTTTTTTAATGCATTTCAACGATAAAAAAAATTAAAAAGAGAAAAAAACAAAAAAATAACGGGAAACGCACGCAACGAGTATACGATCGAGAAAAGGGGCAGTTGAAATAGCTCGTTCACGTTGCTGATAAATAGGTTTGAAACGAGCCCTTCCTGGCTATCACTGGAAACTTGATACGATACCAGCCGAACTGGCCGAACCTGCACTGACACGACACTCAATCGCGCTTCAGTGACGATGCGCATGATACGGATCAGCATACACCGGTCACATATATGCCTGCCGCTCGTCTCAAGTGCCCAAGCCGGATTTTTGTTCCAACTTTACCTATATAGACTCATAATGTGGCACTCGAAACGACGCGCAATGTCTGGGGATTCGAAGACTCCGTCGAGCGGCGCCACTGAAGTCAGGGAGGGGCGGCGGCTATAGCTATGCATTTACGTGAACGCGACAACGTCGGGTCGAGTTGGCCTGTCGGACCGAAATCGGGTCGTCTGGTTCACGTAAACGCTATATAGCTGTATCCGGGCCGCGAGCGGGTGTCAAGGTGAGTTCGATTAACCCGTCTGCGCAAGGTGTGCGTTGACTCGCCTATGCGCGCTTAGCGAAATGCATGTATACACAAATGCTACCGAGTCCGGCTGGGTCATCTCGAGTTCTGCCGTCGCTACAGGTATTCGTTGTTTCTAACAGCCCCTCGAAGACTATTATGTGCGCACTTCGCTGGCACCATGCCGATCAAAGCGGGATGAAATTATTTCGACTCTATGATATACTCAGCCTCCGACGACTGACGGCAGTTACATGGAACGCCGTATACACCAATTTGAGCCAAGCTTATATGTAACGGTTATCGCTGCATGCGCGCCGCATGCTCCTTCAAGATTTGTATTTCGACAATAATGTTCTTTCTCTGTCAAGTCAACGTTCGAGTCGTGTACCAACAGTTTCTCCTATACATATATACGTCCACTCCGAAAGATGCATATATAGCTCGCCGAAATGCGATCGCTCGAAGTGATTCGGCGAGTGCTAAACATGCTCGCGCGTTTGCACTGCCTCGAGGTGCTAGCTGCGCATGGTCTGTCGCCCGTCCGCGCCGGGAAATAGTGCGCGGTGACCACCCTTTCCCCTGGTCGCTGACTCATGGTCCAGGGGGGCTCGGGAGAATGCACGCACGCGCAGAAAAAAGCAGAAGGAGCGAGCCGACCAGATAAAGGGGGGACCGGGGAATTAGATCGGGGTAGGGTTGCCGAATGAGTTGCAGAGAAACAAAAGCCGAGTAATCGAAGCAAAAAATGCAGGGAGCACTGCTTCAGAAAGGGATGCCCTGCTTGATCTTCTTTTTTTTCCCCCCATTCGGTGATGAACTGCCGCGTTGGCATCTGAAGCATTGCGAGATATATCCAGGTTGAGGGCCTTCGCGTTGTTCTATATATAGAATTTATAACCACATGCGAAAGAAAGACGACCGAGAGCTTTAGATTGTCCGGATATAAGGCGTGTTATACCCTTTACGAATCGGGTTATACCACAGGTGTGCGGGCGGCATTATAACATCGCTGTAGATATCGACGTATTGGTATACACAGAATGGGTGCCAAGAGAAGGGAAGCGCAGTCGAGGACGGCAGAAAAGTAGGTGAACTGATGAAGTCAGGAAATACGCAGGCGCAAGTTGGAATCAGCTAGCGCAAGACAGGGGTAATTGGAGATCGCAGGGCGCGAGGAGGCCTTTATCCTGCAGTGGACATAAACATAGGCTGCTGCTGCTGCTGCTGCTGCTGCTGATGATGATGATGATGACAGATATCTATATATTGTGCTGATTTTTTTTTTTCGACTACAGCGCGTTAGGAACGTTTTTGCGTTACGCGTGGTTGTTCTCAAACAACGAAAACAAACAAATAAATAAACAAAGAAAGCCGTGCATTAACGGATACGTTGCTGCCGACTCTTTATGCCAACAGTTTAGCAGGGTACGTATGATACGCTCGCTACAATAACAGATGTGCGTCTTCTTCTCTGTTTAAACTGTACGCCACGACGTGATGCTTCCAGCGTCATCTATATACCACCCCGGAGAATCTGGAGAGCACTCAGCACATCCTGATAGAATGCGAACGTATTCACCCAGTGAGACCCGTAGGTATAAACGCACACCTTCCAGAAGCGCTTGGATTTAAAGTGGACGGAAGAATCAACCGGTCAGCAGTCGAGATAAGCAAGAGAGCCGTTTTTAATATTGGCGGGAAAATGCAGAAAAAATGCCAGGGAAGAGATTGATACGACCGGATCCGTTACAGGCATAAGGTATAGCAGTGTACAAGGCAGATATAGAAGTATTGAGGAAGAGAAAAAAAAGATTAAAGCGATGTATATAAAAACGCTAGAATGAAAAGCATGTATAGCATCCCTGAGGAACTCAAGCATGCAGACTATAGGTGACTATTGGTCACCGTGCCGTTTCAAAGGGGGTGCCAATAAATCGTCATCACCGTAACCCCGGTTATTACCGCTATACTTCAAAGGGTGACGCATTTACGGACAAACTAAAGCTCCCTGGTGAAAGAAGCGAGCGTCGGTGCCACTCCAGCTTTAAATATAGCAGCGAAGGAGGCATCGTTGGTGACTGTAATTCGTCGGCGTCGCGTCAGCTTCCCGACGCAAAAGTGGACGAGGTGGCTTTATAAAAGAACACTTCAGGGAAACGCTATCACCATTTAGATCGATAGGGTATTCGCAAAAAACTCTATTAAATATGCTTTCGTTAATTTCGATGTAATTTATTCATTATTAGAAGAGATAATGAGGGTCAAAGTTACGTTTTTTTTTCATTTCGCGCCGAAGTCCGGCATGGTCAGTATGTCAGTGTGACGTCACAAATTTACAAGTTTTTTTTTATTCGCATTTCGGCTGTTGCGGTTCAGTAAAAGTTCTTGAAACTGCCTATGTTCGGTCCTTGGCTTTCTCTTTGTTGTTTAGAATGCGATGTACTCGACTTTTACCGATAAACGTTCTTCAACTGGGCCCGAGCAGACGGCATGAAAACACGCGACATCACTGTGAGCTGGTGCGGGAATTTCAAGGTGGCGTCGCCACTTGTCTTTAGTGTCTCTTTTTACGGCATTTCAAGTGCGTCTCCGCGGGTATGGTTTATGACTGCAGAACCAATGTGACCGTGTACTGAACGATGCTGCGCGCTAATTAATTTACGTCACCATGCCGCAGCGACGCAGTGGCTATGCATGTTACGCTCCGCTGGTCAGCAAGATGTCGTGGGTTCGATTCCCTGCATATATACAGAGGCGACCGCATTCGTACGGGGGAACGAATGTGAAAACGCTCACGTATAGTATTTGTTTCGGGCGTATACGCCGAAGAAGTCAAGCCAAATCTTAATCCGGATTCGTCTTCTGTTTACGGTGTCCATAACATCCCTCTGTGCATCTATAGGAGAACTAACAGCCGAACCCGGATATATCGAAGCCGCATATAACGAATTACTGTGTATAACGAACAGCAGTAAAATCCCCTTGAAAACTTTTGTATACAAGTTTTATTTTATATATCGAATCGCCTGTATATCGAACTTTTTTTGTAATCCACACTTCAGATTCGATATAACCGGGTTCGACTGATACGACTTCCAGAACTAATCTATAATTCATTTTTGGCGCGAGAAACCGTGGGATATTGTCACACGCACTGCGTGCCTGCCCTCGCGGCATTAGTACGGGTGTCGCGTCGCCATTCGAATGCGCCGCGCCATATCACGTGTTGTTCTTGGAATTGCGCTTATAAGGTTTTGTGTCCCACACCACCATCACGTGGCATAGATACTGTAAAGGTGGCCTAAAAGGACGCACTTTGATGCGCTGAAATCTTTCTCGTGGGGTAGTCGTTCTCTAATTCCTTCGTTCAAAGGGATGGACGCAACTCACAAAAAATCTAGAGCTTCAATTGAACTTCTATTGATTTTTTCCAAAGACTGTATTGTGTGTAAATTAATTCTTTATGAATTTTTTACTGAGTTTCATAAACAGATTGGCAACTTTAAAAAATCTGCAGAGTTTTAATTGAAGTTCCATTGATTTTCCTCCGAAGACTGTATTGTGTGTAAATAGATTCTTTATGATTTTTTTACTGAGTTTCATAAACAGATTGGCCACCGTTTTTTTAAATGTAAATCTATTTTTGTATATGTCAATTGAGCGCC
Organism: Dermacentor silvarum; assembly: GCF_013339745.2. Taxonomy (NCBI): domain Eukaryota; kingdom Metazoa; phylum Arthropoda; class Arachnida; order Ixodida; family Ixodidae; genus Dermacentor; species Dermacentor silvarum. Next base: position 16,211,108 of record NC_051160.1, on the reverse strand, counting down.
TGTTCAGTCAATCAACAGAAGCGTCTATAGGCCAGCCTCACTCTAAAGAAATAATGACACTTGCTCTATTTAGGGAGAGACGGCGATGTCCCGTGTGCTCGACATTCATTTGACAAATTTTCCTTATGTCGCTAAATTAAACTAGAAAAAAGAAACTCGGCAGCGTTTTTTTTTTCAGATTCTGAGTCGGTACCGGGTCACTATTACAACCCCGGGTCACAATAGCCTTTTTTAATTCAAACGTACTTTACACAAACAACAGAGCAACCCCTACACAAAACAGATACGCACGTTACTGCTCGCGCTTTTTTTTCTTCATTCTATCTTGGCTACGAGCCTAAATAGATGCTTATGCTCACACTCGTTTTATGTGTGTTAAAGCACCGAACATTGACATCACGATGCCTTCACCCAAGACCTTTCAACCGACTTGTATAGCCGTGATGCTTCGACCTACAATCAAGTACCAGTGGGGGCATTTCTGTTACACGCAATTAAACAATAAATCTTGACAGCTTGCTTGTATGTTAGAGTATTCTAGTCTAATACAGTTTTATATTTACCCAATCCGGTTAGTATAAAACTTCACTATAGTGAATGCCTTTCTATTAGCTACTAGCAAATCGAATGCCTTTAGATTTTCATATTTTGAGAGTGTACAACAACTGGACAGTTAAATGCGTGTACTGCGGCTAAGCTAACACTATCTTAGCTATAGTAAATTAAATGTACAACGAGTGTGAGTCAGTTGACGCTTCCCTAACTACAGTCAAGTTAATTCGTATCGAGCGTGAGTCAATTGACGATTTCTTAACTTAAGCTAATTAGATGTCTACCGAGCGTACCCATTAGAAATTGACATTGAATTGACTTTTTATAGGACTCAAAAGGAACCTGATACAGAGTCTATTGAAACTCAGAGCACATATTCGTAAGTTAATGTGCGGAAGGTGACCAACGCATAGACATTTCCTTTCGACAGACACCAAAGTATGTGCTCCACCATCTTCCCTGAACTATGGATAATCAATCAATATAACATATTCCTCTAATTGGCAATGTGCGATAGTTAACTTATAACAGAATTCCTTGCAGCATAGTTTCGCTTTCTCAAGCTTGCGTATATGGCGCAATCAATAGCACAAAATTCGCAAAGCGGGCAATAATAGCGATCATAGGATCAGCTAATTATTCAAACGCGCACGAGATGTGGAATATGCACACCGTAATTTTGAGAGCAGTACGCGAGCCGTGCCTTAACTGCCTTGTGACGTCACGATGGGTATTCTCAGGAAAGCCACTCCAACTCCATAAAAATAAGGGCGAGAAAATATAGAGGGCTTTCGGCAAATTCCATTCCCCGCTTAGCAAATGAATTTGTGCTGTTTTCGGAGGAGAAAGCGAAATGTATAATAATTCTGATTTTATGAGCCCTTGAATACAAATAAGTTCACCTGAAGCGGTTGTTCTCTCTCACGACTGATATGTTTTGCAGTGAAACACATGACAGCTTAACTGTAAAGAATGTCACGCGAAACTGTAGTTTGCATCACGCCATGGCTTCATTGCAACACGAACAGCTTGCGACTGCCGTGCCATGTGAAGAGACGCGTATACGAATGAGAGATGGAAGCGCACTTGTCTCCTTCCTGCATTTCTTAATGTGTACTGAAGAAGGAATCCAAGCCGTGTCACTACACGCTCTTAGAGAGGAGCTTGAATAGTTTGAGTAGTCTATATCGTCGCTTTACTGCTTCCTTACGAAAACTGCGAAAAGTGAAGTGAAGCGACAGCCGTGTTGTCTTCGTTGCTTACGTTTCAAACATGAAGACGCCGGCAAAAAGCTTGGACCGATACACCAAGCTTCTCGTACGAATGTGCTCTCCACGATTGTTCGAAGCCGCATTCGGTAATAACATATCCAGCATCAAGATTGGCTGAAATTTGCTCTTACAAACAATTATAGCGTAAGAGCTCTTTTTTTCTTGAAATATAGGCCCTGATTAGAAATCTTATCGCACCTCCACGAAAACAAATCTGCCGAGGTATATTCTACCTCGTTCTCTGCCCAGCATTTATAACGGAACAATAGCAACAACTTCAATGCCACTCGAACGTGGTATAGGAATCAGCGTCAGCGGCACCCGAGGACAGCTTTCGCCCGAGTGGCGAAACGTCTTTGCAAGCAGCGACGTCGGCCCGAACTATTGCAAACCCCGGGCTCTGAGAGTGAGGGGCCGGGACCTCGAGCAGCAAGTGAACTCACGCGGCCAGCTGCAAAGCGTCCGCTCCGCCCCGATGATGAGCCGTCGTCATCGGCGATGCCGGGCGCCGCATGGCCGCGTTGCTATAGAGAGAAGCGCCTCTCGATCACCACGGCGACGACGTCGAATCCACCGCTCCCCGAGCGAACCTCGCTCGTGTGTCGCGAACTTTCACAGGGGGGAAAGGCCCCCCCTTATCTCCCGCGGCTCCCCATTGGCCCGTGCGGTTGCCGGGCAACGCGTCCCGCTTCCTCGATTGGCTACCGCTCCGGATCCCGCCAACCAATGGGCAGAGCGCTAGGAGCACGTGCCGCGACGCGCGACCGGCACTCGCCCGGGGTTTGTTTTCGTTTTGTTTTTGAACGCGCGGCGGCGCGCGCTGTATCTTTGTGTTGACTTCATTCGCTCCGCGCAAGAGGGGTGCACAGTTCGGCGGCGTTTTTCGGGAGACCTTCGTATTCCGGCCGAGACCTTTCTATTTAGAAGACCGTTAAGAGGTATAGGTAGCGTTCCCCTCTCTCTCCCGCATTTTGTGAGGCGGTTGCGCCAACGATGACCGCGCGGCCGGGTGTGTGCGACTCGAGCGTATGTGCGTGCAAGCTACAACCGAAGGGCTCACGACCTTGGGGAGCACGGGTTGTTCTTCGAGTTTTTCGTTTTCGAAAGCGGTCTTTTGGGGAAAAGCCCGCGCGCCCCCACCGTTCGAACTTCCGGTCGCGGCGCGTGCGGCCGGAGTTCGTTGATCCCCTTGGCTGTACGGGCGTGTGGTGGTGACCCTTGGCATTTTGAGACGTGTTTGAGTGGAAAAACCTTGCGGTGAACCGCCGGAGCAGTAGAGGGGGTGGGGGGTTCGACCATGACGAACGAGTGCGTATCGTCGGTCTCGATCGGTCTCGGAGAAAGAAGAGTCTATAACCGGACGACAAACCGCGTCGGCAGTTAGGGGTCACGGCGAGGCACGGCCGAAATATATAGAGAGATCGCCCTCGGAAAAAGGGGAAGCAAGCCGGCACGTGCCACACGTGTTGTGAACGCGGAGACACCCGAGATGCGCGCGTCTGTGCACCTTCGGTGAGCCCCGGGCCGGCGCGGGCGGGGAGACATTGAAACCAATGGCTGCAGCTCGGAAAGACCTTGGCGAATGGCGGAGACAATGTTCAGAGGAGCGCGCCGACCGTCGGACGCGAGGGGAAGAAGGAGTGCTGCTGCCGGTCGCGTGGGCGTCCAGATGCCGCTCGAGCAGCGGCGCGTGCCCAAAACACACACACACACACGTGGGGAAAGCGAGGCCTCCTCATAACGGAATGCTACATCGGCGGCGAGGGAAGATTACGGAGATGCACCCGGTCGCCGAAGACAGTGATGGATTCCGGCGGCTTGCCGCCGCCGTATAGATATGTCCTTTTCTCTGTGCGGCCCCCTCACATGTCGGTCGAACGCATTTGTGTGCGCGGCAGGTGCATTAATCTGAGCAGCCTCCCCAAATGTTCGTTCTTAGAAAGCTTCCGCGTACGTCTTCACTATGCCGACGATGAGCGAGGATATCGCGCGCCCATCTGGGGTCTCGCCCCTTTTAAATGCGGCGCTGCTGAAAAGGGGCGAGTGATGAGAGCTTTTCTGTGCGGCTGTTTCTGTATAATTAGCGTATAACGCCTGTATACGGCTAGGAGGTTTGGCCGTGACCTCTGCAGTTCCCTTAAACTTTGCCGTATAACTAACAAGGATATGACAAAGTTGTTCCAGCTTCGTCTTCCGCAGTATCACCGTTAAAGCATTTACTGAGCAACTCAGAGTGGGCATATATGCACACTGCAGCCAGTTTAGCAGAGCTCGCTCGGCCGACTTGATTGGACGCAGAGGGTCGGTTTCGGATCGGTCGCTGGTTCCTGTTTTCGTGTTTCTTGTGTTTTTTTTTTCTCCTTTTATTCTTTCTTTAAATGATTAGCGAACGCAGTGGCGCAGTCTCAAAGATGCTGGACAAATCAGCAACTCTTCGGAGCAGGACGTTGGAGTAAGCGGATGGTCTCCCTGCAGTCTCGCTATTTTCAGCCATTGAAGCGTTTTGCTTCCTGACTAGTTCATTTACTCATCTTTCGCGTCCCTTTCCCTCTTCTTCGGTACAGGTGCACCCAGCCGGAGATTCATCTGGCTGAACCTCTCTTTTCTTTCCTTTGCTTCTCTATCTCGCTCTATTGGGGAGTTTCAGAAATGGCGTTCCAAAACAGCTTTGCGTGCCCAAACTTCCTTGTACACCTCTAGCATTCTTTTGTACTCATCTTAGCTGTCATTTGTGCATCTGGCCTATAGCGTACTCTCTAGCTATAGCTAGTAGTTCTCTAGCTTTATCATACTCTTTAGCTTTGGGTCTCGAATTTCTAAACGCCTGTCTTTATTTTTATTTTGTCTTTTTTGGAGCATCCTCAAGGTCAAAAGGCAATACACCTTACAGAGGACAATGGTTACAGATACAATGGCAATACAGATAGCTAGGGCGCATGGCTTTGTGCAAGCCTATATGGCGAATCGTCATGAAATATGTATTTTCTAGCCTCCGCGTTTACATATCCGTCCATATATGTATACTCTCCTCTGTTAGCAGGTCCAAGATGTTTACAGCGACAGCTGATATATGAGCTCACATCCCCTATAGACGTTTCAATATCCGCCGGTGTATACATACGGAAGGAACCCCGAGGTGATTTTTGAGAAGGTCGTAAAGAAATAAATAGGAGTGTGCGAATATTCGGTATTTGGAGTGCGAATCGAATAGTCTTTTCTATTCGGTTAGTATATATACCTTCCGGAATTCACTATCAGAAATGATGGCACGTTTTCAGAGCTGCCAGTTCCTGAGCGCATGCACGGGGCAGTAGTCAACTGCTCAATAATTTCCTGCATGCGACAACTGTGGCTGCGAGGAGACGATCAAGCACCTCCTCCGTGACTGTCCCCGTTACAATGGGGCAAGAAAAGGGCTCGCGACCGCTCTCGAAAAACTGGACGATCGCCCCTTGACAGAGGTAAAAGTTCTGCGACGAGTTTCGATCGACTCAAGGCCTTAAGGGCTATGATCAAGTTCTTCAAGGCTTGTGAGTTGTGCGACCGACTTTGAAAATTGTAGCGCGTTACAGCATCGCGTTACACTTTCTTGTTTCAATTGTTTTTTCTATCACCTTTTGTGCCTTTTACGCCTTTCCCCAGCACAGGCTCAGTCGGTACTTACACTGGCTAACCTCTTACCTTCCCCTTTTCTCTCTCTCTCAGTTTTATACAGCCAGTATACAAAGTTGGTGTCACGATATATATAGGCAAAATTTTTTATTGTTTGCCCGGTATCACCATGTATTACGTCCCTCAAAATAATTGCGGCGACGTATTATCACACTTCCCTCCTTCAACGAACACCACATCAACGTGCGTCTCGTAACATTTGCTTCATTACTAAAGAAATAAATTCTGGAGGGTTATGTGCCAATACTGAGGCTTTTGGGGCACGGCGCATTAATTTTGTCCATTTGGGGTTCTTTAACGTGCACCCAATGCACTGTTCACGAGCGTTTTTAGTGCGCGATAGCTCTACTACTCCAGGTGCAAACACAGATAACGCCTGCATGTTCCGCAAATATGATCTTCAAGCTCAGCCAAGGTCAAACTGGGACTTAGCCTGCCACTACCGGCGGCTGAAGCATATACGCCGCGTGGGCGCCCATATCTTGAAAGCGATCTGCGATGTGGACAAAGTGCGCCGAGTGGGTAGCTTCTTATGCGCTCTAATTTGGACGCTTAGATCGGCAAAATTTTCGGCCAGTTTAAATTCTATATAGCTGCGTACTGCAAGCGTTTTTTTTTTTCCACAGTATACCGCGCACCGTATAACGTTCAGTGTTTATAGAGGAGGATGGTGTTGTTGGTTGCAGGCGCATCTATCTAGCCTTGCTGGAATCGCCGGCAACTGCCCCGCCCCTCGGCCACTTTTCAGCGGAGTTGTAGAAACCTAAAATCTCTAAAGGTGTTCAGCCATTCAAACGCGATGCTCGGAGGGCATGGCTGCCTGCGCTTTTTACGCCACCGGTTTGCGAAAAGCGAGAGCCTTTGTGACGCATGTTGACTGTATTTGCTCCCCCCCCCCCCCCCCCCTCAACCTCCCCGCTCCCCCCAGCGATAACCCATCCGCACACCAGTGGCGCAAAAAGCGCCGGCTGCCATGTGCCGCGTTTGTGTGGTCCTCACTTCATCGTTCACTTCATCCTCACTTCATCGTCCTCATCGTTCAGTGTGGTCCTCATTCGAAATGCAGCGCAAGATGAGGCAATAAGGCGAGATGGAGGTATATATACGGTTGAATTAACCTTAATTGAAGACAGTTCAACCGTCAATATATACGCTGACGGTATGATTCTTTGGTCTTCTGCGGTGACCCGTCTTCAGGCGCGCGCAAATATATATATATATATATATATATATATATATATATATATATATATATATAGGATCCAGTGGGCAGCCGTCCCCCAACTTGTTTATATCTCCTCAAACAAAGCCGTAGTGTCTCCACCGAAGAATGCGCGTTAATTGCGCTTATACGCGTACAAATCAACGACTACGACCGCGGCCCTGTTTCTATCAACAACAAGGCTATCTCGTATACCAGAAGTCTCATCGCTTCTATATAGGTGTGATTATTGCATGACAGGAACCTTTCATGAAGCCCCCATCGCATCGACCTGAAGCGGAGACTATATTATAATTTCGATTGTTCAGATACGTAATAAATGTTTCAGCTTGCAGTGCGGTCCATGCTAAGCTTTGCAGATCACTATGAGTGAGTGAGTGAGTGAGTGAGTGAGTGAGTGAGTGAGTGAGTGAGTGAGTGAGTGAGTGAGTGAGTGAGTGAGTGAGTGAGTGAGTGAGTGAGTGAGTGAGTGAGTGAGTGAGTGAGTGAGTGAGTGAAACAACTCTATTGAGAGCAGCGGATTGAGGCCTGGACCTATAGGCCGCGCCAGGGGTGGTATAGAGAGACCCCGTCTCCCGGCCGCCTCTCGAGCTCGCTGGATGGTCCATAGTTGATCTTGCAGATCCGAGCTGATCAGCGCGTCTTTCCAACACGCCCTAAGCTGTTCTGGGGAGACTGCATTTTTATCTATTTCTGCGCTTTTTACTGTATAGAGCATGCCGGTTTCGGTGAACACATGCAAAACGAATATTCGCACCTTCGAAATTTTGCAAGGCCAGGCTCTATACGTACGTGTCTCGGACTAAAAGGGTATGCCTCGATTCATGCGACAATCATGATTGCCAGAGACCATCTTATTCTGCATCGTGTACACGTCACAGTTGGCCAACCTCAGAGCACAAATTCGAAATCTCTGTCGTGTCCCCATGTTGTCCCTATATGACTGCTGCTTTGCAGACGCACCTCAAGCCACGTTTTTCAGAACTTTTTTTGCGACTCATCGAGGCTGCCTTCCGTCGGGCTTTACACCAGCAGCAATTGACCAATGTCACCACATGCACTGTGGTTCGTATACCACATTCGCGAATATGCCTCGCAATTCCGGCAACTATATACGAATATACGACGAAAACCCGTCATTTATATGACGGTTGTACGACAGCTGACATTGTCAGTGACTGCATGAACGAGGCGAATCGACAAAGAACGCACATTTACAACGATGAATCTGTCTCACTCGCCAGCTTCACAGGTGGTGTTGTCATCTGGGTCTAATACAGCTCACAGTCAAGTTCAAAGTGTTCCACCTGACCACCTCTACGGCAACAGAACTTGCCGCCCTATGTGCTATATACCTTGCTGCTGGCGCCACCTTCTCCCTCGCGTCATATACACAATTGCTCGCCTTACACAAACATGTTCACCCGTTTGGTGACGCTTTGCAGAACCCCAAAAGGACGCTGAATATAGCCAGGTGTATACTTGCAGGCTGCTTAGCATCACATCGATTGACCACTGTGTGTGAGACTTGCATGATTTTAATCCGTAGCATTCTTTGGCTAGGTGCCCGGGGTCATTTTCTGCTCCGTTCCGTTGGTTCTTCCGTGTCGTGTCCCCCAAAAACTCGTAGCGCCATGTAGGCTTGAATGGGCGAACTTTTGTGAACACACAAACATATGTGCGCTTACCGCCATGTGCTTGTGGGCGCACATAAGTTGAGCGTCATAAGTTATGATTCCAAAGAATGCTGCCCCCTAAATGACAATTCACCAGTGGCGATTTTCTGCACCAAATTTCTTGTTAGTCTCACTTCAGACTTGTTCATCTCCCAGACCGTCTATATACGAGTATATGGCACAGCCTGATGCTGCCGACTCTTCTATCATAGTTTTTTCCTACTAAACCTACTACAGATAACTCTTTAAGCTATGTATGTATGTATGTATGTATGTATGTATGTATGTATGTATGTATGTATGTATGTATGTATGTATGTATGTATGTATGTATGTATGTATGTATGTATGTATGTATGTATGTATGTATGTATGTATGTATGTATGTATGTATGTATGTATGTATGTATGTATGTATGTATGTATGTATGTATGTATGTATGTATGTATGTATGTGTGTGTGTGTGTATGTATGTATGTATGTGTGTGTGTGTGTGTGTGTGTGTGTGTGTGTGTGTGTGTGTGTGTGTGTGTGTGTGTGTGTGTGTGTGTGTGTGTGTGTGTGTGTGTGTGTGTGTGTGTGTGCGTGTGTGTGTGTGTGTGTATTGTGTCGGAAGCTGCGTGTATGCCGTGGTTCAGGAAACGTGGGAATGACGGGCAGTAGACGAACTTGCCTAAATGTCTTGGTCCTTTCTTGACTTCGAACGGCTTTGTGACTTTGCTAACACTAATTGTGTGAAACACGCGAAACGTTTTGCAAGCGAGGCAGGAACACAATATATGAGAGCTTCGAAATTTGAAAAAGATATAGTAAACAGCGTAGCATGAACGGCTGAAGTCACAAGAATGAATATCAGACAAATCTACGTAAACTATGCAACCAACATGGCAGTTGAATTCGATTGCACTACCAGAGTTCCCGCTAGTATGATTTTTATAGAAAACTCTAAGTAGTTTTGAATTAAATTGTGGTGTTTAATTGGCCAAAGCGTGATGAAATTTATTTATTTATTTACTTTTTAATTTTTTATTTGTTTATTCATCTATTAGTTACTTTTGTGCTTCAATGCATTAAACGACGTTTTGTTAAGAAGCCAGTGCATTTCTCCGCAAAGTTCGGGAATTAATATCTTGAAACTGCATGGTGTCATCCTGAGAATTCGTTCCAAGTGGAACGCCTTGGGAACTATAGCCTTGGGAACTTCTATAGCCTTGGGAACTCCACGGCTATAGAACTTGTAAATTGCAATATGGCCCATTAGGTAATTAGTTAAAAACTTAATTTATGAATTTTTGTTAATTAGCCGATTATGCATTTCAGTTTTTTGTGCAAGTAATGTCCACCTCTTCGAGCAAGACCAGCTCATGAAGTAGAATTGTGGTATCTGCCACAGGCAACCTTTCAAATGTTTTGAAAGTGTTCGCTGAATCATCAGGTATATAAACCAACTATAGCCCAGCAACACGTTCATTCGATATCACATCAATCGAGCTTACATACAGGAAGTATACAACCACGACGGAAGCGCACGCCTCCTGTTAGCGACGCCGTGTTCGCCTGTAAGGCTCATAAATTACTCTGGATTTCCTACACGCATGATGCCGTCCTATATGCGGCTGGCTTTTGGCACTCTCGCGGGGAAGCCGATGAGCCAGATTGACTTATGGACACCTCGAGACGCCACACAGCGGCACGCCAGGCCTGAAGGGCGGCAGATGATCTCCGCAGGGGATAAATACGCAGCAAAGGACGCACACCCTTGCCTTCAACGGAGTGGCGAACTCCGCGTCTGCGTCAGGGGCCTTAGCCCCGAGAAGAGAAAGGGCACAGCAAGAGGAACGTACGCTGGTAGCCATCAGCGTATACACCCTCGCAAACAGACAGACGAGCCGAAAGAGCCGGAGAAAAAAAAGCAAAAACAAACAAACAAACATCAAAAGGTTTTGCCACAGTGCCCTCACATCCGGTCAGCCAGGAGTCTGAAGAACGAAAGAAAGAAAGAAAGTGAAGGAGGGGGGATAGAAATTTCACCCCGAAAGAAGCGGCAGCAGCGACCTTCTCGAGTGTGTGTAGGTGTTGCGCGTTTCGGAAAAGAGGTATAAAAATGAGGACTAAAGAAAGAGAGAGAAAAGAAAGGGTGGGGAAACTGCCGACCCCGTTTCCCCCTGCAGCTCGCGAGGCCCGCAGGGAAGTCCCTCCCCTCCCCCCCATCCATCCCCACAACGTATGTATACTCTCCGTTATGCCAGGATGCGTGTCCGTCTGGACGGTGCCAGACGAAACCCGATCGATACGGTCGAGGACGAAAAGGGTCACCACCGCTCGCGGGGATAGCCCAGTGCCAACGGGACGAGAGCTTCGCGTGCGCCTTGCAGGGTTTTAGCGCCCTGCCTTTGACCGGAACGCTGTCGGTGTGGCGGGCGTTCTTTTGCCGAAACGCGAAGTCGCGCTGCACGCGACGAAATTCAGATATACTCGTAACGATGGGTCAAGACGCGAACGAAAAGTGATAAAATGTTAAGCGACATTAACGTTCCCTGTAAGTTAGGTTAACGCGTGTCCTTCTCCTACCACACCCAGAGGAGCAACTGACGACGTGTCCTAACGCGCCGGCGGAGCGCGCGTTAGGACAGGAACAGTGAATGGCTCATACCCCCTTAAGCAATGGCTCATACCCCCGTAAACGCGGCCTTCCCATTACGACGACAGAAGAGAACCGGAATCTTACGCTGAAATGATGAGCGGCTACGGAACCAGCTGTGGAAGAAGACGACGACGACCGACGCGGGAGCAGTGGCCCGAGCGCGTTCGCGCGGTTGCGACGACGGGCGACAACGAGCCAGCTGTGAAAGAAGGCGACGACGCTCGAGCCATTGCTGATGATGATAGTTATTCATCATAAAGATGACAATGAGAAAGACCTGACGGTTAATTGGTCCTTTCCTTAACTAAACGTATGCTCCGATGTCATATCTATCCTATACAACTCTTGAAAGTGATGGATTTTTATTATTCTCACGGTTTCGCAGACACCTAAACTTCAGGTTGCTTGAGGCCGACTTCTGGTGTACTCCTGGAGAAACACAATGTCGCTAAGGTGCTAGCGCCATAAAAAGGAGGAGGAGGGGAGAAAGAAAGAAGGTAGGGATGTTAACTGTAGAAATGCGTCTGGTTGGCTACCCTGCTCTGGGGGACCAGAAGGAGCTAATATAAAGAGATAGAGAGAGGAGGAGAGGGGGGGGGGGGGGGGAGGACGCGATGAGCTCGCGCACGCACGCGTAGGGCCTGAGCAAGTCAAAGGCGTTCACATAGGTCAGTCGCCCTCAAGGAAAAAAAAAAAAAAATGAAAGCGAGAGAGTCAGGAAAGGGAGCGTCCGTATAAGTGCATGCGCATGTCCCTTTGTCGGCGTTTTTTCAGTGCATAAAGGCCTATAAGCGAGGCATGAATGCCTTTGATGTACATTGTTAGCGAGCGTGATTCCTAGGAGCGGAACGTTAGCCTGTATCTGGTAAGGCATCTTAATGCACTAAAGGTACAGATCACCAGTTCGCTGTTGAGAACTCATTATAGGGGCCGTATTCTGAAACGTTCGCCTAGGCGAAATTTCTTTTTTCGCTTTCAGGCGTGCGCGCTGATTGGCTGGTTGAGCAAAATTGAATGACGTCGGGCTCAACCACCCAATCAGCTCATCCAATTTTGCTAAAACAGCCAATCAGCGCGCACGCCTGAAAGCGAAAAAAGAAAATTCGCCTAGGCGAACGTTTCAGAATACGGCCCAAGATGTGAGCCATTTTTTGCAAACTCTGCACACCGGTGCCTTCTCGGTTGATGTGACGCTCTTTCCTGTCTATCGTTGTTTTTTTTTTCTGTTCTCTTTTTTACTCCTTTTTTTTCACTTCTGTTTCGCGTTTTGACTTATCGTTGTAAGTATATGAACCAACTATCCCAGCTACAAGGACTGAGACATACATAAGCACGAGACGTCTGCCTCGGTGTGCCATCTCATTTGACGCGTTCGTCCCGCTTGCTGTAAAGAGTGTAAATAAACGTCTCGTTTTAACATCTCCCCGTAACACATATTCGCCTCCACTGAACACGCAAAATATATAGGCAACACGGCATCAACTGATATCGGGCTTCAGTTATCGCCGGCAAAAAGCAACCGGACGCAATGGTTATACCCGAAATCCTTGACTCTTCAAACACCAGAAAAGAGGCTGAATCGGAATGACGGTATACCTATATACTACCTTGCCTATTGCCCCACGTAATTTGCGCAAAGCTTTAAAAACATGCAAATGGCCACGTAGCTGGAACCAAGCTATAATGTTATTTGTGGTCGCTTGGCGATACTCAGATAATTTTTTTTGCATTCCGCCTAATTACATTGTACAGCAACATGAAAAACTCCCGCTACAGCTTTCTGTTACTCAATACGTGCTACATAAAAGTGTTTTTTCAAGCGTGAAAGAAGCCCGCGAAATCACGCAATGTGCATCGAGCAGCCAGTCGCGCGGCATTATTTGAGAAGTGTATTAATTAATTAAGACTACTTATCTAATTAGGCGGAATGGAGAAAAATAATCTGAGTGTCTCCAAGCGACGGAAAACAACATTATACCTTGTTCATGTCCAGCTGCGTGGTATTTGCATATTTTTAAAGTTTGGGTCAAGTTAAGTTAGACACCCTGCATATACGCATGTGGCCTGAAGGGATCACTGAAATAAACTTATAAAGGCGCGGTTAAACGGTTCTCTTGAAACCAGAGAAAGAACGCTGGAACGATCGCGATGTCTATGAATGAATATTTGCCCGAATATGTTTTTTGAAAAAAATTAATAACAATAATTAACAGAGATATCTAGAGCGCTGAGTTTGCTTTCCTCATGCATTCCTCCTCGACACATCGGTACTTCAGTTTGAGAGGCACCGATAGCGATATGTCGTTGTTTTCTGTTGTACATGACACGTGTCCACGAAGAGGGGATTGGCCAAGGTTCGCAGTGTAAATATAAAAGAAGTCTTCCTTTCCGCTAATTAACTTAATGGTCTGTACTACCAAGATGTTACAAAATAATAATTTTAAACAGTTAAAAAAAGTATTTAAACGTGCTCAGGCAAATTTTTGATGAAGCTGCTACAGCGTATTAAAAATGCAAATCATTTGTTATTAATGAGGTTAACGATAGCAATTCATGCTTTGCTGTGCAGCTCATTTATTTTTCTTTCCGTGGTGTGATCTTGTTATGTTGAAATATTGTTGTAACCTATACAGAAGACATTTGTGGTACAGATTGGGACCGGTTATACTGTGTGCCCATGGGTGAGCAACTCCTTTGTTTATTTTTTACTCCGTAGTCCATATGATAACTTTCATCGCTCGAACCAAAGATGGCGCAGTTCCATTTCTGGCCTGCTTCCAGATTAATTTTCATTTATGTATTAATCGCGCAGTTTGCCGTATACAGCATATTATGGCTAGACAGAAAATGCTTGCGTTCCTTCTTCGTGTAGAAGCTGTACACACCGCAAAATAATTTACACCTTCAAAAATGAGAAATGGAGTAAATTTTTCTATAAGTCACACCCTTGCACCTTTGTTAGGTGTAAGAGCGGGAGTTATACACAGATTTACACCCTTTCTCACTTTTAAGGGTGTAAATTGTTTTGCCGTTTATGCCTGGCCCGTGAAACTTATCCAAATGTAACTTAATTTGTTCACATACAGTCGAACTCGGATATATCGAATCTGAAGGAGATCACAAAAAAGTTCGATACCTAGGTAATTCGATATTTAAAATAAATATATCACACGGAAATTTTCAAGGGGATTTTACAGCTGTTCCATACACACAATAATTCATTATATGTAGGTTTTATATATCCGGTTTCGACTGTATAGTCTGTGGGCTGGTCTTTCCGTTTTCAGGAAGCTTAAATTTTTTTTTCTCGTTTGCGCATTTGACCCTGGACCTAGCCACAGCCGACGTTGCGCATGCGCTGCAGACTCGGAGGCAGAGCACATTGGGTGCTTCGCAAATTGTTCAGGTATACGAGCCTTTGTTCACATAGGTGGGGGCGGACACAACGTGTTAGCGTCGGTGAATTGAGGTGTAACGTCAGGCGAACAAACTGCTGCCGCGTTTGGGGCTACATGCAGGAGTGAAACACACGTGCAGAAAAAAAAATCGTCGCAATTGTAACACGCGTGCGATCGGCACGCAGTCTCAATAACACGGATTCAAAACTCTTGCCAAATACGTAACTGTGAGTTATATTTACTACCCTTCTGGAACGATATAAACCGTCACCTGGTGCTTTATATTAATGTGTGTTCTTCGTCTATACGTTCTCTCTCTCTCTCTCTCTCTCTCTCTCTCTCTCTCTCTATATATATATATATATATATATATATATATATATATATATAGTTGTTATAGCGCTGATTGACAAATCTCTTCCGCTTCGTCTGTTTCACGCGTCTCGACACCATTGCTTTATTGTACTATAAATTGCACGTTGCTAAGAGGCCAAGTTAATCCGTGCCTCAACTACTTCATGTTTGCAAATTTCATGGCGCCTAAAGCAAACCACCACCAGAAAAAATAATTAGAAAAAAAAAGAGAGTAAAAGTTGACTAAGAAGGCACAAGAAGCCGCTATAATTCGACATGAACGTCGACAAACGCGATAAACGTCGCAGAGGCCCGGGTTACCGCGTCCACACATAATTGCAATGAAAGAACTTTTCAGCGATTTTAACTTACTGCTACAATGGGGAGCACTGCGCAATAAGGAAGTTGGCTCTGAAGCGCTTGACTATAAATTTGGTTCGCCGGCGTGTGTGCTTCTGCGTATCAATAGCGATCTTATTAATGATGCGACAACAAATTCAATCGGTGGTCCGTGTTCGATTCTTGAATTTAAACCCGAAAAGTCCAAACACAGGAGAATTTCAGAGGGATTGATATGCAACTTCATTTAATGCACTTTTTATGTCGCCTCTCACAGCTGTCACCAATTTTACTCGCAAGAAAACGTCGGCAAACAAGATGCCATCACCGGTTCCCACCAAATATTTGATCTTACCCCTCAAACGTGAGGGTGTTAGCCATGCGACAGTAGAACACCCTTTATACACCCGTAAAGGTGTAAAAATGTTTAGAGTATAAAGAATACAGGCGTGTGCTTCGGGCGTATCGTCAATGAGGCCTCGCTGGAGAGAACAGAGCTCGCGTTCTCGGTGCCTGACCCTCGAACTACAGGCCTGTCCGCGTATCGTTCTTAATCGGCAATTAAACCGCGGTACAAATGAAATAATACTGGAGTGAAAGTTAAGTCGCTTGGTCATTAATTAACTCGTAATTGGTTTACTGAACTATTCACAACCGAAACCTCTTCCCAGCGCATCGTAAACGCTATAGTATGTAATTAACGTGCATGTATCCAGGGCTTAAACCAGCATTTCGAGGTATATCAAATTCAGCGCACCAAAAAAATGATACGTCGGGCTTTATGGGGGTTTAAACGACTACTTCAGCAACCGCTGTACATGAACAGCGATAGATATAAGTGTACACAGAAAAGGGTTTGAATGCACCGGTCGGTATATTTGGTAACCATGTTTGACAATACCGAACGGCTAAACAATTACTGCCTTCGCCATCTTTATGTATTACGCATTAACAGCGAGCGCTTGGCTGCTCGGTTCGACATTAGCTGACACCCACGTCTACACTACTTACCTTGGTGCGGGTGCACAGGTGCTGCTGCCCGGGTCGGCGTTTTAATCGCGGCGCGGACGGCGTACGGAGACACGGCGTCCCAATCGTGGGCCAAGGCTCGGAGCTCGGCGAAGCCCTTTTCCTCCCCGAGCGCAGCACCCAAATAGACAGGTCCTCCCAGTGCCGAAACCAGACCGCGGGCTGCGACAGCGCGAGTTGTTTTGTGGCCCCCCTTTTTCTTTCGAAACTTTTTTTTCTTTTTTTTTCTTTTTCTTTGTCTACTCTCCCCCCTTTCCCGACTCATTCTCGTGCGCTGTTCATTTCGGAGCAAACACTATATGAGAAAAAGCGGGAACCGCGGCGTGTGCGAGAAAGGATGCGTGAGAGAGAGAGAGGAGAGAGAGAAGCCTTTGTCTCTGATTTGTTCTTCCGTCGTGGGACGATGAGAACAGCGGGGAACATCGGAGATCAGCGAGACAGCGAAAATAAAGAAGTGCCAGCGCTGTCTCGCAGGAGAAAGAATAAACTTTTGGAAGGAGGAGGACGCATGAAGCGGTGCGAAAAGAACAGGCGCGCGGCCGGCACTCGCGGGCAGCACGGAACACTTTTCGGCCGTTTGTTAAAGGCTCGTTGGTGGGCTAGTTATAGTATACTGGATTGTGGTAAGCGTTTAACTGCAGCGACAACAGGCGACAGGCAAGACGAGCAGACGACACAAAAGGGCTCCCTTGTGTCGTCTGCTCGTCTTGTCCTTCGTCTGTTCGTTCAATTTTCGGCGGCCCCGTTCGGAGCCGCTCGTTCCCGTCGAATTTGCGGGGTGCAGTGAAGACGCGGACAACCTCACGAACAATTTGCGACAGAAAGCCATCATAATATGTGTCATTATAGTTCTAAGACCTGCTTGTGAATTCTTCTTTATTTTGTACCCTTCAAGACGTGCTTTTTTTTTTTAACGCAATATTGTTTTGGTCTAACCTTTGCACATATGCAACATTCTCTCCTGTTGATTGCACACTAATGCAGTTTCGTGTTTTGTAAGCATGCTAATGTATAGTGTGTCATGTTTGATTTTACTTATGTAAGCAATTTATGTATCCACCCTGCAATATCTCGCAGTGAGACGGCAGTATATGTAAAAAAAAAAAATGTGTCTGTACACACGTTTACGGCTGAGCGGCCGTCTTCTCCTATTCCGCCTGACTCTCCCTTTAAGGTGAAACACGTTAAAAACAAAGAACAAAAATCAAGAAACAAGAACAGATTCAGTATCTCCTATATACGCGGTAGCTGGAGCGATATCGTGATCAGTAAGAGGCTTGCGATTTTTCGTGAAGGTTAGCTTGTAGCACGGACCAACGACAACGCAAACGTCATACACGATACAGGCTGGCGTTCGTCTTCTCATTTTCGTCATTCTTTCCGTCAGTCATTTTATTGCGATAGCAATTATATGGACACTTCCACCGGATTTCTGCCGTCGGCGTCGCCGTCGCCGTGAGGTTCCGTATAGATAAAATCTTCGCCGCGCGCCGTATGCCCGAGCGGAAGCGTGCGGGGACGCACGCTGTCACGGAGAGCGAACGCACTCAATCTTCCACGCGCAAGCCAGGAAGCGGGAAGCGAGCGCCGGAGGGAGCGGGGGGGGGGGGGGGGGGCATTTCTACTCTGCCAACAACCGCGCTCGTCGCTCGCTCGCACCGTCGCTTATCTCCACACGGCTCCGACCTTTATGCGCTGTGCATTCGCCGCTCAGTTTCCGTTGAAGCGATAGACCGTGCGTACCTTCGCCCGCGGCGGCGTATATGCGCTTGCTGCCAGCGTTTTGACAGTCGTTGTCTGCAGTCATTCAGTGTGATCTATCCATGTTTGTTTGTGCGCGCTCACACCACAGTTAGTAATAGTCGAGCCACATTTTCCAACGCGCGCTACACATGCAATGCTGCCCGGATCGGCAGTGCAGCGCTACAGGTGTGTCCCTTCGCACGCGCTGCCCACGGGAAGCGCTTCTCATCAACACCACCGTTTCACACGCGCCTTCTCGTGGTCATCGAGTCTCTCTTCATGTCGGTCTACTTACGCCGCAGCACACCTGCTTACTTATTCAGCTCATGTTTACTACAATTCATATTGCTACCAAAGCCGCTCACCTTACTTCGTATGACATTGCTGTGTTGCTATCGCATTCATTGATTCGCCCTTACGGCGAAACTGTGACATTTCTTAAAATTTTGACCACCTGCGTTCCCGTAACGCGCACCTAACTTTGAGCACGGCAAGCGTTTTTTTCTTTTTTTTTTCATTTCGTTCGCATCGTACAATTACAACGCAACACAATTTGCAAATACGATGCTATTTACAACACAATGATATTTACGCTGTCGCCATGGAATTCACGACAGTATACAATAAACACCTTACTATATATACGTTAAGTTTCTCGTGCTCAAATCAGAATTTTTAGGAATGAATATTTGGCAGAGACACTTAAAGTTACTTGCATGTGGGAATGCGAAAGCATCATACCGTTTGCAGACTTCGGAACGCTGTGAACGCACGCACTATAGGCACACCTTTAGCAAGCCAGAACCGTGGAGCGGCCGTGGTAGCGGGGAAGTGTGCTCGTCTCTAACGCATACCCGGAGGCCCGCGTTCGATTCCCACTCCGCGACCGCAATACACCAATGACCGCAACGTACCAAAACTATCAATTTACTTTGTTTGCAGGGAACTCCCTGAGAAATGTGACGTCAGTCCGAGCATTCGTATGACGTGTTTTTTTTTCTTTTTTTTTACTCTCTGCGGGGTCGGCCATTTTTAGTGCCATCTTTCGCTCACGCCGACGGATTATCGCGTAATGGGACATATAGTGCTTTCGCTTTAGAAACAGCGTAGTATGTACGCTGCTTTTAATGCGAAAGCGCTAAATACGTTGGACTGGGCAGGAGCTGGGCAGGCCATGTAATGCGTATAGGGTAGATAACCGGTGGACGGTCAGATTTACAGACAGGGTTCCAAGAGGAGGGTAGAGCAGTCGAAGACGGCAGAAAACTAGGTGGGGTGATGAATTTAGGAAATTTGCAGCTAGCGCAAGACAGGGGTAATTGGAGATCGCAGGGAGAGGCCTTCGTCCTGCAGTGGACATAAATATAGGCTGATAATGATGATGATGATACGTTGGACATTACAGGGTTAATCCCCGACTTCAACTCGGTCTTGCCTGAGAGGCGTTCGTGAACTGTTCGATGCAAGCGTAGGCTAGAACCGTAGAACCGCGCTGCATGCCCCGGAGTTCCGGCCGTCGCGGAGGAGTACAGGCAGTACCGGGTGGCGTTTATTTTCAAGCCGGGCACGCCAAGTGTTTTTTTCTACTTCGCCGCCCATTCTTAGCGCAGCGTCCCTTATTTTTGTCGTCTGGCTGCGGCGGCCGTGTAGACGATGTCTTCTTTATATTTGTTCGCGCCTTGATTTCCACCGTGTCGGTGCCCTGCCTTTCATGTCCAGGGACTTAAGGACTAAAAAAGCCCCCTCGCGCCGCCGCCCGCAGCATCGAAGGAGACACTCAAAATAATTGGGGGAGAGAGAGAGAGAGGGGGAGAAGGGTATTCGAGTCGGCGGCGGCTCTGGCTCGCCGACAAAAACGCGCGGATTGAAGCCGCGCGCGCTCCGAGAGGGAAAGAAAAAAGACTGCGCGAGAGAAAACAAAGGGGGCGAGCTTAAAAAAGCTTGGCCGCTTGCTTTTTTCTCCTCCGCGCGCTGCGCGCTGCACAACTGTCATGAAGTTTCCCGAGAAGCAGCGCGGCCGCGAGGCTCCCTCGATCGCTTTGATAAGAGGGCTATGCATGCTGCCGGCGGTACATACAATGTGGCTGGTTTGGAATCCCACGTAAATACAAGATTGCTTTATTGCGCTGGCCACGTGCCAGGCCTGTTATTCTCGCTCTGCATGGCGCTGTATATATACCGAGATAGCTAGAGTTCCATCCTTTTGTTCTTTCTTCGTGTGGATGCTTCCCGATTTCGAGCAAACGTATATGTTGCCCTCTGACGTCTCAACTTGCCTTTTGAGGATGGTAAAGCGTCGTTGCCAATCACCGGGCAACATTGGTGTCACCGTCCTCACCATGCACGAACTATATGTAGTACTCAACACTCGCCCTATAGCGTTAATGGCCCGAACAGGAATCTCGTAAGTTCCCCGCCGATCCTTATACCAGTCGCTGGACGCCTGCCACCGGCGCCGTTTGTTCTCATGCACTTGCATAGCCGCGTCGGCCCGAACTGAACTTATAGGAGCCTTCATTTTAACGCGATAGCGTTAAGGGCCCCGTGTCGCAGAAAATCCGGCGTCGGTGTCGATGTCTGCGAAAGTGCCGGTGTCCGTGGCGGAGAAAATAATCCCGAACCACCCCTAACACACAGGCCCTCGGCGTGGCGCAGCGGCGTTAGTGAGCAAAATTGAATTTATCAAAGTAAAATATGTCAGAAAAATCGTAAAGTAACTACAACCTACAGGCATGATAGCGTCGGATTGTGATTTGAATGTACGAGAAAACATAATTCTGTTGCTAGGAAACTCAAACACAAACACCTTTTGCAGCATTTCTACCATAACAACAGCGGCGCGCCCGGGTATGTTACTAGCGAAAACCCCGTCCAGATGGCGCTCGCCTCCTCGGCAGCGTAGGGCAGCCTCGGCTGCCGTAAGGTGCCGTAGGGAACCCTACGGCAGCCTAAAACGGTAGCGGCGCGCAGAGGCGAAGGTGGCTGAAGTTGCCGGGAAGCCTGACAAGCATTCAGGAATCTTTAAATGCTATCGCGTTCCACATTTAAAGGCGAAGCTTAAGCGTCCTCCAAATTTTTTTCACAAGACGGTTGCGCCAGGAATTCATCTATATCAATGAAATTTAAACACCCCATTGCAGATATGGTGGATGTATTTAGCTCTCGGCCACACGCACGTTTGCCTGCTGCCAATCGCCGTCGCAATACAGGCTTATCGAACGACTATATTATTCCCCACAATTCAAACATATAGATGTCATGTCAGGGTGATCGCGTGTCTTCCGCTGCAGCGCTCCTGGTCGTGGCATCGTTGCCAGTTGCGGTGGGAGCATGCATTCACTGAGCGCTCTGTACTGCGCAGGCAAAGGGAAATGCTGCTTGGGTGCGCACAGAAGCAACTCAACTGGACTGAGAGAGGGAAAACAAGAAAATGCAAGGAGGCTAACCAGATGGACGTCCGGTTTGCTATGCCTGCACGGGGGAGAAGGGATGAGGAGCTGAAAGATAATAGACAGGGACAAAAGGAGATATTAGCTCACGTGTGCTGTAATATCGCCACCGATTCTCGGCCACTTTGACGTGTCCGCTCCAACGGAAGTTCCCACCGACCCGAGCGGCCACGGTATCGCGGCGCTGTTTTGGCACAACGACAGCACGGTTCTGACCGTGCCATTACAAACGCTAGCCGTCTGCTGTCACCAGCCGAACGCAATTACTCAATCATCGAACGTGAATGCCTCGCCCTCGTTTGGGCAGTGGGTAAATTTTTCGCCCCTACCTGTATGGACGGCCTTTCACGATTATCACCGATCACCACGCCCTATGCTGGCTTTCGTCCTTAAAAGATCCAGCTGGACGTCTCGGTCGGTGGGCTCTACGGCTGCAAGAGTACTCTTACACAGCGGTGTATAAGAGTGTGTAAGACAAGCCGACTCCATGAGGACGCTCATTGCTTGTCACGTCATCCAGTAGACCCACCAGACCTTCCTGAAACCGGCGAGTCAACTTGCATCCTCACGCTTACTGCGTTTGGTGACATCACCGATGAGCAACGACGTGACCCTTACCTGAGAGACATCATTCTCAGCCTGACGGACCTGACAAGTTACCTTCCGTGCGTATGTTTGTGCTGCAAGATGGTATATTTTACCGTTATAACATGCACCCCTGATGGCCCTGAACAGCTGCTGGTCGCTCCCAAGCACATGCGTAAGACTGTACTCGCACAGTTGCATGATGTTCCTATCGCTGGTCATCTGGGAGTCTCAAAGACATATGATCGTGCTCAGCGTCGTTTCTTTTGGCCTGGTATTTACCGCTCCGTGTGCCGTTACGTCGCCTCCTGCAAATCTTGTCGGCACCGCAAAAGCCAGCAGCCCTACCAGCTGGCCGTCTTCAGCCCATTGAAATACCATCTGAGCCATTCGATCTTTCGGGTTGGTCTTGGTCTCCTTGGCACTTTTCCCCTGTCGCTTAGCGGGAACAAGTGGATAGCAGTTGCTACGGACTACACCACCCGGTTCGCGATCATGCGGGCTCTCTCTACCAGTTGTGCAATCGATGCATGTCGCTGACTTTCTTCTCGAAGCTGTGATACTTCACCACGGCGCTCCCCGACAACTCCTTACCGACCGGGGCCGCTCCTTTCTCTCACAGGTATAGGACATCTTGCACACCTGCGCTACAAAGCACAAGTTTACAATGGCGTATCATCCTCAGACCAACGGCCTCACAGAGCGGCTCAATAGAACTATCACAGAAATGCTCGCTATATGTACGTCTATATACTGACCACCTTGACTGGGATGCCGCTCTGCCGGTCGTCGCTTTCGCATGTATACGTCCCACCATGATTGTGCTGGTTTCTCGCCATTTTTTCTCTTGTATGGATGAGACCCAATACTTCCGTTTGACACGAGCCTCCCAGCCGCTCTCGATACAACGTCATAATATGCCCGTGATGCCATGTCTATAGAGCTGCAGAGGCACGTGAGATTGCACGCCTGCGTCTGACCAGTTCCCAGCAAAAGCAACGACGCATATATGACACTCGTCACCGCGATGCCCACTTTAACCCTGGTGACATCGTGCTTCTTTGGAAACCAGCACGGCGAGTTGGTCTTTGTGAGAAGCTGATTTCGCCCTAGTCAGACCCGTTCCGTGTCTTGCGTCAAGTGACAGACGTGACCTACGAGATACAACCTCTCGATACCTCCCCACCGGGATCCTCCTCTGATATCGCTCACATTGCTCGACTGAAGCTATATCACTCGAACCTACCAAGCGCCGGGACAGCGCCTTCGCCGCCGGGGGTCATGCTACGAGGCGCTGCAGTATATCGAACGATGATGACAGGACTGACGAAAATGACGATCTCCGGTAGTCACGCGCACGGGCTTCATCTTGTATATGCATGTCTTATGCTCGTTGTATATATATTGTAAATATATTGTCAAGTGTCTTTTCTCCCCGTAACAATATAAACATACGGTGTCTATATAAGCGTCTTGTCAGGCCCACTGATTTTAGGAAAGTCATAACAGCGTGCGCAACTTTCTGCGTTGGCGATAAACGGCGCTTTACGCACCCAGGATCGTTTCCCTCTGTAAAGGGTCGAGCGGAGTCAGTTGAGTATGCTCCGAAGAGGCTGACGTAGGACGTCGTAACGGGTGCAGTGGCAGAGGAAGTTTTCGGTGATCTCCTCACACTTGCTTGGTCGCGTATGGGGGAGTCAAACCAGAAGGAATTCGAATTTGTGAATGCTATACCCAGTAGTACAGCCGCTCAGTGTATAGTATCGCATCTGCAGTGCGTTGATCGTCAGCTGTAGTGACGGATCAAACATGCATAAATAAACGGCGGTTGAAATTGTCCGGTCAACTGGATTGAACTTGTGTTGTGTTTATGAGCTGCGTCGCTTCCGAACGTGCACTTAAGCCATACAGCACCGAAGACACGTCGCATGCAAGTACACAGAGAGTTGCACGGTTGCACTCGCTTATTAGGCGGTTGCACATATCTGCTCGCAAACGTTGTCCGCCGCCGTCTGCCTCCAAAAGAAATCTGCACTCGGCCAGCGAAAGTTGCTAACTCTTTGGTCATTTTGGCAGAGTCTTCGCTCTTTAGAAAAGCATGCGTTACATTAAAAACTTAAATGAGAGGTTTTAATCAACAAATTATGGAACACCGGAGCGGTCACGTTCAATTCAAATGAAACGACAGAGTTTGCCTGACAGTGCTCCAAGTGAGCCCTCATTGCTTTCCACGTTCATCCATCGCGGTGAGAATGAAAGATATTCCGAAATAACGTATGGACAGGGTAAACGACTTCAGTGTGGCTGCGTCTACAGTCGAACCCGGATATATCGAATCTGAAGGGGATCACTAAAAAGTTCCATAAATAGGTAATTCCATGTATAAAATAAAAATTGCATACAAAAATTTTCAAGGGGATTTTACTGCTGTTCGTTATACACAATAATTCGTTATATATGGGTTCGATATATCCAGGTTCGACTGTATAGACATTGGGACGGTGTCGTGACGTCACGTATATAAGTAATATGCTGTTATGCCGACATTCGGGGCGTTTTAGTTTTGGAAACCGCTGTCCCTGCGCTTTACAACAAGAGGCGCGTTTTCTGCATGGCACACGTGGCTTTTGCTATAGACACGTCATTAACCAGAGCTTATACGCGGGTTCCGCGCTGTCTTCGTTCGCACTAACGCCGTGCAAGCTCGGTTGAAAGGCGCGCGCATAAATCCAGTGGCTTTCTGGAACAGTGCCGCAGGAATTGTGACGCGGTGGTCAGTGGTCACACGCTCGAAATTTCTCTCACAACACAAAGCCACAACAAAACGCGCATGTTGCGACCGCTTCTGCACAAGTGCCCGACGACGCTTATATATCGCCACCACGAAAAGTATATCTTTGGTGGCGGCACCGAATTAGAAGTACACGGAGTGCAATTAATGTGTGGACAACTCAAGGATGAGGCATGCAGCAGGATGGACAAACGGGCTAGTTGGTTTACCTTCATCTTGCGAACTTTGTTTTTAAAACGCCACGGAGAAACGAGACGCAAGAAACGACCGGACACAGCGGTGCTTTTTCATGCGTATGCGCGTGATAGGATCCTGTAATGTGGGGTGTCTTTTCATCGCCGTGAGTCCATAAGGCATGTCCCTGCTTATTTATCTTTCAATAATTTTTATTAAAACTGTACCTATAATCAGACGTACTGTGGCGCAAAGTAAAAAACAAGTACAAAAAGGTACACAGAAGATCGTTTTTTTCCCTCTTGTATGCATGTGTTTGGTACTTTACGTCAAAGTATACGTCGAATTCGGCGTTGGTCCTCACTCCTAAACCTTCCCAGTCTAAGGGCTTGAACACTTATTACGAGCATGCAGTGAATAGCATTGGAGAGATTGTGACTCCTTGCCTGACCCCTTTCTTGATAGGTATCTTTCTACTTGTGGAGAACCAAGGTGGCTGTGGAATCAGACAGGGCAAAAAAAGGGTAATTGGAGATCACCTTCGTCCTGCAGTGGACATAAATATATGCTGCTGCTGATGATGATGATGGCGATGATACGTCGAATTAGCTTTGCACCAACTCGCCCAACATAGTATACTCTGCTAAAATACTGCACCGCATTATCGAGGAAGTGCGTGGTATCAAACTTACTGATGTTCGAATTAACGAAAAGATATATATATATATATATATATATATATATATATATTGTAATGAAGAAGAGTAACCTGTGCCTCAGCAGCATCTCCACCGACATGAGCTCGTGGTTGCTGTCCTTGGCCGAACGCTTGTGACTACTACCCGTTCGCCTGCTTCCGTTGCTAACAAACCTCTTAGCAATATATATATACAGGGTGTTTCAGCGAACACTTTCAAAAATTCTTAAAGGTTGCCCGTGGCAGATAGCACAATTCTAGTTTCTTAGCTGGTCTACTCGAAGAGGCGGACATTACTTGCACAAGAAATTGAAATGCGTAATCGAATAATTACCAAAAATGCACTAATTAAGTTTTTAACTAATTACCTGATGGCCCATATTGCAATTTACAAATTATAGCCTTGGAGTTCGCAAGGCGGATCCAGTTGGAACGAATTCTCGGGATGACACCAGTTTCGAGATATTAATTCCCGACCTTTGCGGAGAAATGCATTGGCGTTCCAGTTAGTTTCTTTACAAAACGTCGCTTTATGCATTGAAGCACAAAATTAACTGGAACGCCACTGCATTTCACCGCAAAGTTCGGGAATTAATATCTCGAAACTGGTGTCATCCCGAGAATTCGTTCCAAGTGAATCCGCCTTGCGAACTCCCCGGCTACAATTTGTAAATTGCAATATGGGCCATCAGGTAATTAGCTAAAAACGTAATTAGTGAACTTTTGTTGATTAGTGGATTATGTATTTCAATTTTTTGTGCAAGTAATGTCCGCCTCTTCGAGTAGACCAGCTCATTACTAGAATTGGGCTATCTGCCACAGGCAACCTTAAATAAATTTTGAAAGTGTTCGCTGAAACACCCTGTATATATAACTCATTGTACGGCGGAGAAGAAATGCTGCAGCTCTTATTGTGACGACTACAAGATGTCCGGGCACGATGAGTGTATACATGTTCGACAAATATATGACGCTCGTCCAAAGCTGGCAATGCGGACAACGGAGAAATCGAAGCGGTAAAAATGAGAAAGCGGGCATGGCTTGCATGTATGGGTGGTCAAAGCGCGGGCACCTTTTTTTTTTTTTTTTTCATCATGCGTGACAGGATGAAAGCGCGCGCGCGCGCGGTGTTATTTTGACAGCTGTCAACGACCCGTCGCATTGAGCATGAATATATATATCTGGTTCCAAACGGAACGTGTCCATTTTCGCTTTTATCCGCCAACGACGGAGAAAGTTCGGGGTCGAAATACTCTGTATTTATTTCTATATTTTTTTCTACGCGCATTCGATTACCGCGATTCGCTTATGTTAGCTCGCCCCACGAAAACGCGACCGAGCCGCGACACTGCAAGCACGCACACTCGTGCGAGACCCGTGTTTGTGGCCTCTGATCGGATATACAGTTCGATCGACTCCGCGCCGCGCATGTTACATTATGTCCAAATCAAAACCGAGGAAAGAAAGCTTTTTTCGCCTCTTGTCACGCACTGCTCTTTTGAACTTGTGACAGTGATCTTTTCTCCGACATCGCTGGCGGAATTATGCAAATACGGTCATCGCACCCCGACGACGCGGCATTTTATATTTCGAATTCTCTTTCTCTTTCTCTTGTTTTCTTTCTTTTTTATGCTTTTCAATGCGTATGTGCCCCGGTAGGACCCGGGCGTGTGGCTTCCTTTCATCGGCGTGAGTCCGTGTAAATTCTCTCAGCGGACTTAGTCGGTTGCTGGCAGAGAGAGTCTGGCAACCTTGACACTGACATCATCACGCCCTCCTCTTGTCGATTTAACAGAGCGGCGGAAAGTATGGATGATATAACAAGCGAGAAAAAGTGTATGAAAAAAAAAAAAGCGTGACCGCGCGGCGCTGTGGCGAATGCGTCGCCAGTGTACATTGTATGTAGCAGACGACAAAGTGCGCAGCCGACGGGAAAACCGCCTCGCTCGAAATATATACTGTGTGGATCGGCCGCAAGTCGCGATATACTATATATGCGAGGGAGGCGAGGTGGCGAGGATTATGTCACCGCGTTGCTCGACTGAATGGCGATGCTGGAGTGGGACGGCGGGGCTTCGTTATTTCGAAGAAAAATGGACAGCTATACTATAGCTATACGTGTCTGATTTCGGTCGCGACTGCGTATAAGAAATGTAGGCGCTCGCGCGCACACAAACACGCGCACACGCGTGCATCGAAACGCGCTCACACGCGCAAAACCCATACGCGCGCACGAACACAAAAATCTTGTTGGCCGAATTTCTTCGTTCAAATTTAGCGGTAATGCTCGTGTATCGTTAGTGCTTTAGGTGCGAAAATACAAGATAAAAATAATAAGAAGAAGAAGGAGAAGAAGAAAGGAAGAAAGAAAGAAAGTGTCAGTATCCCTTAGCATATACTCGGAAAAGTAAGTACACTCTAAAAGTATGTACAATGTGTGCCGCGGTATATAGCAGGTGGCATTCTAAGTCTAAGAAATGAAATTATGGGGCTTTACGTGCCAAAACCACCATCTGATTATGAGCCACGTCGTACTGGGGGACTCCGTATTAATTTGTACCACCTGGGGTTCTTTGACGTACACCTAAATCTAAGCGCACGGGCGTTTTCTGCATTTCGCCCCCATCAAAATATCGTGAGTTGGTTCTGCGTGGTTTCATTTAAACCAGCACTGACAATATGTATGAGAGCGCAAGCAACCGACCAGACCACTGAGGAAAATGAAAAAGAAGGAGCAAATCTGTTATCGTCCACCTTCTGACGCCACACTTAATTGTAGCCAGCACTCAAGACACCAAAAAAAGAAAAAGAAGTGACTATTTCGTTCTAGATGGTGACGATCGAAGGGTAGGGTGGCTGATGAAATTATCGCCTCTTATATGATACGCCTCGACAAACAGTAGAGTCCAAGCTTATAGGCTTCGCTGATATCTCAGCATGATCAAACTTCAGATCACAACCACAAGCCCCTATACACTTTGTGCTCCATGCACTACCATACACGAACAAGAAGGACGTCATACTGCTTTTTTTGAGACCGGCCAAAAGAACAGGGCGATCGTGGGTAGAACTAACTGCCTGATGAGTGACGAAGCCGCACCAAGGATAACGACGGATGGATGGGTGTATGCTATGAGCGTCCCCTTTGAATCGGGGTGGTGGGTTGCGCCACAAAGCTCTTGCGCCTCTTGGGGAAGTGCACGCCACAGTGGCGCGGGGGCGCGACAGCAATGCTGGGGACATGTCTACACCTGAGGAAGGAAAAAAAAAATACTATATGAGGGAGCGGTCACGCGTCACTTTTGAAGCCTAGACATTAAAAAAATATATGGGAAAACATTGTGTGAAACTTCTAGCCGCCGACCTCACGGATAGCATCTGGAAGATTAGAGCGGAGAGTGGGTGGCGAGGGCAAATCGTAACGAGGGCGTTACTAAGCGCTACCACGAATCAGACAACAAGACTAATGTCCGGCAAACCCCTAGGGCCTACTTGAAGTTTGAAATTTGAAGTTTATTTCATCAATTCAAGCATACATACCTATCCAGTGGTACAGCGGGAAGGGATGGCGAAAAGGCAACTGAATCAAAGGGGGGGAATTGTATTACACAATAATATGAAAATTGCGTACAAAGATATTTGGTCCCATAGCCTAAAGCGGCTAGTGATGGGTCCAATACAAAAAAAATGTATTGCAATAATTAGCAGTCTTATACAAACAAAATAGCGAAAGTATAATACATAAGCGGTAAATACTATATATAATCACAGAACTGCGCTAAAAAACGAACAAAAAAAGAACAAATTAACATACACATGATTGTTTTTAATATAAAAATCTCAAGAACGTGCTTGGTAAGATAAGAAGTGGCATTTGCATGTAATGTCAAAATTTCTTGCGAGTTTTATTTCAAGAGGCAAATTGTTCCATAGCTTAGCACCAGAGAATTGAATTAATCTTTCGCCGTACACATTCGAACATAAAGGAAGATTAAGATTACCGTTGCGTGCATGCCGTGTGTTTAACGACGGAAACGTGAAAATGGTACGCGACAGAGGTGTGTTTGTGTTTATTATTGTATTTACTAAGCAGGAAATCTTGCAGTTCCGTATGTCACTAAGCGGCAGTATACGCAGTCTCTGAAATAGACGATTAGAGGGATGACGCACCGAGGAGAAAGTGATCGCACGAACAGCTCATTTTTGTAATCGGAATAACGGAGTAAGGTATGTTATGTACGTTTGGCCCCACGACTCGCAACAATAGCTAAGGTGGCAGTGAAATAGGCTAAAATATAATGTTCGCAGCAATGTCAAATCAAAGTATTGACGTGCTCGTATGAGAGTGTAACAGCTGAATGACAACTTTTTTCAAACGGTATTGACATGGTCTCTCCAGTTAAGGTTACTGTCAAATATAATGCCTAGATATTTAATAGTCGGAACACTATTCAATGGTTCG
This sequence comes from Dermacentor silvarum, assembly GCF_013339745.2. Classification (NCBI taxonomy): domain Eukaryota; kingdom Metazoa; phylum Arthropoda; class Arachnida; order Ixodida; family Ixodidae; genus Dermacentor; species Dermacentor silvarum. The sequence goes on along the minus strand of NC_051160.1, from coordinate 16,181,049 downwards.
ATTGTTTAATGATATGCTAATTGAAATGTAGTTCAGCGTTTTCATTCGTGAATGGAAAATAACGTATTTTGTTTTATCGGCATTTAGTAAAAGTTGATTTTCACGAAACCACATTGAAACAGCTAGTAGTTCATTGGATACAGTATATTGTAAGGTTTCAAGTGAACTACCTGTGAATAAAATTACAGTATCGTCCGCATACATTAATGCTTTAGACGATTGTAGAATCCGCGGGAAATCATTAACGTATAGAGCGAATAAAATGGGACCCAATTACGGATCCTTGCGGTACACCACATGTGACATTCCTAGATTCGGATAGAAAACCGTCAATTAGTACTTTCTGCTTTCCTGATGTGAGATAACTGGAAACGAAGTCATGAGCGCCACCAATAATACCATAGCACTTCAGTTTTTTCAGTAGTGCCGAGTGACAAATGGTATCAAATGCCTTTTTTATGTCGATAAAAATTCCAATAGCAATCTTTTGATGGTTGAGGGCAGAGTTCAGTATTTGAGATAAAGTAAGCACAGCTGTTGACGTGGATTTCCCTGGGACGAAACCATGCTGTTCCGGGCAAATTATGTTTTAAATTATGAATGCCTTAACTGAAGAGTTAAGGCGCAGGTAGACCACCGAATGCAAGTAGCTAGGGGCGGCGTCAAAGAAGGTGGACATTTAGAGCGCAGCTCTTAAGCGCCCGTTGCTACGGCGAGCGCGTCGGCGTAACCGAGCGAACGAGCACAGCGAACGCGGAGCGCAGCGGGAGATGAAAGATGGCGATAGCGAAGACAGCGCGAGGAGGAAGACGGAGGAGGAGAGTGCAGCGGTACCACGAGGCGCAAAGCGGAGGAAGAGGGCATGGCGAGAGCGTGTGAAGGAAAAGAGTAGTGCGGCGCAACACGGGCTTTGTGGCGACGATGGCTACGAGATGGCGCGAGAGTAGCGCGCGTCGTCTGTATACGGAAACAAAGCGCTGCATGAGCGGAGGTCTGTCTGCGGCGGCGGCTGCTGCTCGATTGTCCGCGCCAGCAGCTATATTGCGAAATGAAAACACGTATAGAGCTGCGCTCAAATTTCGCATTAGGGAGTATCGTAATAGTCAGTGAACTATATATAGTGCGAACAAACACCATTGGTATTTTCAGACCAGTTTTCTTCCCAGTTATGTACCTATCCAACTGAAAACCAACTTGGCCTGGTTACTGGGTATGCTCGGCTCTTCATAACACTCATCTTAAGATATAAAACATATCATTCCATATTACACGCCGATGATAAGATATATAGATTGCTAAAAAATGTGCGCAAAGTGTATGAAGTATGCATAGAACAATAACTACTAATTTACTGTGCATTAAATTCATTTTCACCTCTCGCATACTAGGATAGTCATTGTGGATGAGCTCTGTTCGATTAAAAAAAATATTGACATGGCAAGAAGATATCTTGGCGCTCGAATACGTGGCCGGCTGCTCCTTAGCTCTTGAAAAGGTGCATGGTACAGTTACAGTTACTTTTTCACATAGTTTCGTAGGAGAAATAGCAGACGAACACTTAATGCACCCACAAAGACGTTTTCACATGACAGTCAAACCAACGCCACAACATACAAGGAAACTCTCAAAGCAACATTGCGAACAATAACAATACATCGCATACCACAATGACACTAGAAAGAAACACTCAAGGAAAAATGCGAACCAGTAATATCACATATCCTCCTGAGACCCAAATACAGCTATGGGACATAATCGTTCTTCAAGATGGTTTTTATTGCCGACTGGTATGTTACGCGTGTGAAAAACCTTTTTTTTTAATTTCTATACTACGGCTATATGTCAAAAGCTGCATATCCGTGTATACGTGGAACAAGTAACCACCTTCTCATGTTTGCTATGGTAAACACTGCATTTCATTGCCTAAACGCAGAGGATGAAGATGCAGCTGCGTGTAGCACATTGCCATATTGCTGCTGCATCCTGGATTTTCACGCAATCTCAAAGAATTCGAAGCAGACTTCAAGGTTGCTTTCCACCGTCTATGACAACCCATAGCTCTAGATCAATATAGTGAAATTTCTCGAAATCGGATGACAAGAATACGAGTAAACCACTTCTTTGCAGTTCCAGGTGCACCGGACTCCATACCCAGAATGAATATCTTGCCTAATAACTTCCGAGTGAAAACTGAAAAAAAAAATCAGGGCAATGTGCACAAGGAGTCTTAGGAGGATATCATACACAGCGGCGTAAAGAACACTCTTATAAACGAAATGGCTGTTTTATATATTTTTGTTTACACGCGGTAATAAACCTAAACAAATTGTCGAGGCTATATTATCTGCCTAACGTCATCCTAAGCCTTTTTTCATTTCTGCCTGTACACATACACTCAGCATGAGCGTCATGGCACACACACGTGCAGACACGCACATGGTTGCTTATTCACACACCAGATTGCGGCAAGCGTACAACGTATACATGTTGTCCAAGCGAGCATGAACGCTCTGCACGGCCAATGCGCGCAAGCTGCCTTTCATTGACAGCCGTGGCGTCATCCATCAGGCTTTGCCGATCGGCAGCGCGAACGCAAGAGGACGGACCCGAGGTTTTTCCCCGGGGGACGCCCTTTCTTTTTTCGTTGGCGCGGATGCGTCTGAATCAGCCGTTCGCTGAAAGGGTATAGCCGCAGTGACCCAATAAGCGACCACAGGCACCGTCACTGGTTGGCGAACTGTATATGCGCCGATGGAACCGGCGGGTATGCCCGCCTAAACGACAAAGCGTTAACGCTGTTCCGTGCAGCGGGTCACAGGCTGCAGCTGTCGTCGTAATGCGGGGGAGACGAAAGGGTAGCTCACAACGTCGGGGGCACGTAGAAGAAAGGTTCCGTAAGTTGCGGTGGTGTGCCCGTTCCTTGTTCGGTTGTATGCACGCGTCTCCAGTCGCGTACGTGAACGCGAACTATAGACCGGCTGCCACTGCGCGGACAGCTTTTCTGCATATATACCGTGTCGCTCGTATTTATCGCTTGTTTAATAGTGGGTTTCAAATCTATTCCTGCTTTTGGGTTTCAACAGTAGCGAGAGCTTCGTAAAACTACATGCGCAGTGCGCTGAGCACTTGCGAAGAAATTGCATCAAATGTTTTCTACAACGATGTCTTGCAGAAGGAGTGAAATTCATTGAAATATTTACCGTTAGGGTCCGCCATATGCGGAACTTCAGCCGTAAAAGGACTCAAACTACGAGTCCTCTCACGTCTGGGTCAGTCTGGCGGGATACCGGGAAATTAATTCGAAAGTCCCAGATGGTCATGTGCTCCGCGCGCGATGCCACGTCACTGTGGCGGCGGCATGTGTACTCAAACGGCAGATGCGCAGCATAATTATTCCTGGTTTGCATTGCGTCGTGGGGCATACGTTATGGCCGCATTATTTGTTGGCTATTTATAACCACCAGCGACAAAGAGAGAGAGAGAGAGGAGAGGGGGGGGGGGTGTCCTTCGAGACACGCGCGCTGTACAAAGCACTGCTTTACTATTCCTGTAATTGCAATAACCTGTTAGGCTGTAATATATACGCGACACTGAATCGTCGGTTATACGTCAACAGTGCGTGCTATATCTTCCACACGAAGCCTCATCGTCAGCTTTCTGCGCCGTTTGTGCACCTCTCGCATGGCACGGTTCGCTGCGCGCTGCACGCAATCTTCGGGTGGCGCCGTGAAGAGAGACGTGGCCGCAAACGGGGCGCTTCTCGGAAGAGTTATGGCCTCATCGGCGGCCACCGTTCGCTAGCGGGACTCCGCGGAGCTGGCGAAGCGCTAATAGCTGCGCAACCACAATGGATTCACTGTTCCGGGCGCGCGCGGTGTTTGCGCGTCACCGCGCAGGAGCGGGAAAGGGTGGAACGCTACATAGGGGGCGCTGCAGAGCGTGCACTAAGCCTACTTCGCAGGCTGTGCAACGGCAATCGCCTCCGGTGCGCGCGAAAGCTGAATATGCGTCGCTTCGTGCAATACAGCTGCTGCGGAAGGGTAAGCCATGTGGTCTGGTTGGAGGGCTGCAATACTGCAAAACACTTTAGTCGTGCTGCTTTGGCAAGAGCGACGATATTGAAAAAGGAAAGCTGGCTCTCCCGTAATCGAGAGTAGATGCAAGGATGAAATGGCTACCGGCAAAGCAGATTGGTGCCGCGCCGCAGACCTGAAAGCTTACTGAGCCGAAATTAATCTGTTTTGAACTGAACCTCGTTGCAAGTCTCGTCTCGGCAGACAGAAGCGACAGAAGAGCTTTGTCACGCTGCGTGGCGCCATCTGTAGAAGATGATCGAAGCTCGCCCGCGCCGCGGAACTCCCGGACCGATGGCGTTGAAAAGAGCACAGGCAACCCTGTGTCAGCGCCGCAAGATGACAGTCCAGAATATAATGAACTGTATGTGCCTTTCGAACGTCGCTATTTCAATAAACAAAGAACGAATATTTGATTGTGAATAAACTTTTTAATTGGCTTCCTTGTGTAGCAAGGATTTCTTTTTTAATACTTGAACGTTACGGGCGACCAAGTTTTTTTCGTTTAGATTAATAATTCTGTCTCATCACACAGGTTCATGCTTCACGCCTCTAATCGCCAAGGGAACTGGCAATAAAGAGGTAACCTAATTAATGTTACTAGAACTAGCGTTTAAAAGCGTCATAACAGAACGCTTTTTTTTTCTTTTTTTCCCTAATCGTTGCCGAACATGCACAGAGTTTGCACAAAATTGCGTCAGAGTAGCAGTATATAATAACACCGGGCCACGCCATTTGACCGAGTCACATTGATGCTGCCCAATAGAGTCGTTCTTGAAGTGCTAGTGAACCACGTGGTCGGGCTGCGTAGCTATGTTAGCATATAACTTTAAAGTGACACTAAAGGAAAACAATAAATCAACTTAGACTGATAAAGTATTATTCGAAAACTCTGCTGTCGTTAATTACACTGCAATAGGTCAATTATTAGAAGAGAAAACGAAGCTCAAAGTTAATTTTTTTTTAATTTCGCGCGGAAACCCCAACGTCAGCACTTCAGGGTGACCTCACGACTTCTAAAGTAACTTTTCGTATTTGGGCCACGTTGGCTCAGTAAAAGTTCGCGAAACTTGCCACATTCAGTCTTTGGCTCCTTTAGAACACATTGTAGTCAATCTTTACCACTAAAGAATTAACTGAGCCCTAGAAGATGCTGTCAAAATCCATGACGTCACGGTGAGCTGGTGCGAGAACTTCAAGGTGGCGTCGCCACTCGCCTTTGTGTTTTCCGTTTCTTTCTGGTATACCAACCGGCTTCTCGCGGTAATAGTGTTGTTTTCGGTATTGTGGAAATCTACTGATACAGAAGAAATCATTTTTTTTTCCCTTTAGTGTCCCTGAAGTATACGTAAGCGAACTGCGCTCGCAGCCAGCTGCACTGCAGCGACTGCATGAACCAGACGGTCCCTTACACAAATAATACATGATGTTCAATTGCACCTCAACGTACGTTTTATTGAAGTCAACATAAGTCAGTATAAATACAGCAGTTGAAGGAGTCGCGATGCTGTACTTTGAATCATGCAGAACCAAATTTTGACGTTGCCATTTGGTAAAGTTCCATGATCCTTGCTATATATAGCGTAAGGGACAATTAAAGGACAGGGAGACCAACACGAATAAACGAGACTGAACGAGTCAAGTTTTTCAGTCTTAGTATTATATTTATTATTTATTGGTTTAGTTTTATATAGGAATTTTTCAGCAATAAAATGATTTTTGCAAAGGACGGGCCAACCACTGGCAAAGAGCGCACAGCATTATGGAAGTTGGCGTCGTCGCATCAAAGGCTGAGCCACGGCGAAGCTTAACGCCATGATTCTTACGCTAGCATATATGAAAACAGGACAGGGATATAACACGCAGAAAAATGATTTAATGAGTGAAGCGCAAACCTAAAAACTTGACTCGTTCAGTCTTGTTTATTCCTGTTGGTCTCCCTGCACTTTAATTGGCACTTGCGCTATATAGCGCAGGGGCAACATGGTAACGTCAAAAATTGGTTCTGCATGATTCAAAGTACAGCATCGCGACTCCTTGAACCGAAGAACATATCTACAGCGCTTGTCCTTCTCAGCACTTCGGCGAATTTTAAGTGTGAAGAGACCATAGTACATCTTCTGTGCCACTGTTCTCGCTTCGAGAAACAACGCCAGACTCTCCAGTGTGCCTTGAATAGACTGGGCGATAGGCCATTTACAGAAGCAGAGGTCTTGGGAGCCTGACCTCACAGCTCATTAGCCCTGAAAGCTGTTCGAGCTCTTCTATACAGTACCTGAAGGCGAAAGACTTGAGTGGCTGACTTTAGATGTGCTGCACCTGGCTTAAAGCATGTGAAAATGCAATCAAGACTCGTGTCTTCTCTCTCTCTTTCTTTCACTCCCCCGTCCCCCTCCCCAAGTGTAGGGTAGCAAACTGGACAAAGTCTGGTTAACCTTCCCTGCCCTTTCCTTCCTCCCTTCTCTCTCTCTGCTCTTCGGTTTTGTCCTGGTTCAAAAAAGTCGCGCTGTCGCACTTTGAACAATCCACCAACTATAACCGAGTTTCTAACATTTGCACTTACAATGCCGTGGGCTTAGGTCATGATGCAAAGGGTCAGCGCTATAAGCACGAGCCTTCGAACGCGATAGCTGCATGAGACGAGAACTGAGAGTTCGGAGGCCTTGATTTGCTGTCGCCGCTACAGATTTTAAAGCGCGCCACACGGCTCTGGCGACACAATTCGCGCCGTGTGCGTATGATATACACGACAAACCAAGCAAATATGACTCATGCGACAGAGAAAAGGAACCCGCTCGAGGGCCGTCGAGCGATTCGTTCTTTCTTTTTCTTTTTTTCTTTTTCCATTCTTGCACGTGCATGGGCTGATCGATAAGGCTTACAGGATCGCAGCTCAGCGCAATCGTTTCTTGCATTTTCCCCCCCTTTCTTGTCCACGTGACCCACGAAACAGCGGCGGCCTTTATGGCGGGACACGTGGTCAAAGGTCGCGCGCGTGGCCCTCGCGTGGCAGTGACGCGCCAACGGCGCGGTGGTTGCTGAATGGACCGCGCGGCCGAACCCCTTCCGTTCCCGGAGCTCTGATCGATGGTCCAGATTATAGAGACCGCCTTTTGCACAGAGGAGAGGAGCGCCGCCGCTGTCCCACTGTCCTCACGATTCTTGGAGGCGATGTCGCGGCCGACGAAACACCTGGAAAGCGCAAGGTTCTTCAGCGCCAGAACACGCTGGTGCTCACCGGACTATACAGGGTGTCCCAACTGTCATGCACCAAGACTTAAAAATATGCAAACGTCACGTATAGCTGGACAGAACCAAGGTAATGTTGTTTGCCGTCGCTTGGAGATACTCAGATTATTTTTTGCATTCCGTTATAATTAATTACACAATTAGTTTTCATTAATTAATCGACTTCTCAAATATTATAATTAGATGAAAAGTGTCAATTAGATAATTTCAGGGCAACATGAGAAACTCCCGATACAGCTTTTTGTTGCTCAATACGTGCTACATAAAAAGTTTTTCCGAGCGTGAAAGAAGCTCGCGAATACACGCAAAGTGCCACGAGCGGCCAGTCGCGCGGCAATTTTGCGTCTATTGGCAAATTGTATTGCGTTTTGTTGTTCTTTCTTTGAATATTTACTCGCGAGTTCAGAGTTTGTCTGTGTCTTCTTTGCCAACGGTCTGCGTAAAAGTTCCGCTGTTTATTTATTTCCATCACGTATTTGTACCAACTTACCGGCACAAATATCTGTTCCCAGTAATATATATACTTTCTAAAGACACCCATAACCGTGATCGGTGGGACGAATATAGACACATCCGTTTGAGACTTTTTTTTTTCTGCACTGTGAACCTTTTTAAAGCGAATGTTTCTTTGCCAGCCACATCCCCGGGGATTTGAGTGTCGTGTTTCCCGTCAAGTAAAAAAATGGGCCTATCCCGTAGAATGTGTAATCAAAGGTGGTCACTTGGTGGGCCGATCCTAACACCAGCGCACGATGCGCGCCCTCGCAAGGTTTTTGCAATGGACTTGTAACACGTAGCATTGCAATCAAAGGCGTGGTTAATTTGACCTTGATTCCACTGAGCAAGGTAAGCGGGAAGCCGCAGTTGTTGTTGTTGTTGTTGTTGTTGTTGTTGTTGTTGTTGTTGTTGTTGTTGTTGTTGTTGTTGTTGTTGTCGTCGTCGTCGTCGTCGTCGTCGTCGGCGGCGTTGTTGTTGTCATTGATGTTGTTGCCTCAGAACATGGCTCGTACCCACGAGGGAGTGAGAGAGAGACATTTATTACGGTAGAAAAGCTGAGAGGTCGGCCTGAATCGAAGTTCTGGCCTGCTGTGCTCAGCATTGGGCAAGGGAGACGAGCGTAAAAAGAGAGAGAGGGAGAGAGGTGTTGATGGTGAGGGTGAAGATATTTGTCTGAAGTTCACGTATCCTCGAGGGGTATTAGCCACACTGAATTGATTGAAAGGTCATCATCATCATCATAATTATCGGCCTATATTTATGTCCACTGCAGGACGAAAGCCTCTCCTTGTGAACTGTGAAGTTCGATATTTTCGTCCAGAAAACGAAGTCTCTCCTGAAGCGTCTCTTCCGAGCTTCACAATGTGCAGTTGAATAATTTTGCGGCTTCACTGTGTGTCGCGTCGATATTGTTGTACAGTCGAACCCGGATATATCGAATCTGAAGGGGATCACAAAAAAGTTCGACATATAAGTAATCGATATATCAAATAAAAATTTTACACAAACAATTTCAAGGGGATTTTACTGCTGTTCGTTATACACAGTACAGTCGAACCTATCGAGCCCACATGTTACGAATTATTGTGTATAACGAACAGCAGTAAAATCCCCTACACAATTTTTTATAATAGTTTTATTTGATATATCGAATTACCTATATATCGAACTTTCTTGTGACCCCTTCAGATTCCATGTATCTGGGTTCGACTGTAATTCGTTATATGTGGTTTCGATATATCCGGGTTCAAATGCACAACGATTGGCGCCGTTGCTCTGATAACTTCTCGGTGCACCCTAATAATGATGAGATTGGCCTCCTTGTAGCTGGCGGCTGGCGGTGGCCGGATGAGGGCAGTGGGTTGAGTTGGCTCTGCTCTTCCCGGCGACGAATCCCTGCGTGGGTTCTTCGCCGGTCGGTATTCTGGGGTTTCGACTCCATTTCGCGGAGACCCGCGAGGGAGCACACGGTAAGAGCAATCAATGAACAAGCATGGCGGTTTATAATGGAACAACAAAATGATGATGACAGCGGGAGCGCCAGGAAGAAGTTTCAACACATACGTAGTAAGGTATGCGACAGGGCTAGTTTGTGTTGATCCATGATGTTTGACAGCGCGAACTTAGACGAAGGACAACAAAAGAGGCGACAGCGCTTGTCTTCGTCCGTCGCCTCTTTCGCTGTCCTTTGTCCAACTTCGCGCTGTCAAACGTCATGGATCAACACATACGGCCGTTATTTGCAATTCTATTGTACCGCGACGCCGACGTCGTGCCTCAGTATTGAGATTGCCACGGAAGCCGAGCGCTGAGCTTCGCGGCCCCCAATTTCCCAAATTGCGTGATATCCACAATATTTTTATTTCTGACGTTATGTTATACTTTAAGAAAGATAAGTAAATACCATGCTATTTGGCGCAGTAATTACTGGCTGTATGCGTTCACCTTTCTGTGCACAAGTTTCCATCCTTTCGCATTTGAGCCTCGCATAGAGTGATTGCTACAGCATTAAGTGCAGGATATATCGAGCGTGCTATGAAGAAAATGGCGTCGTGCGATAACCTTGCGTCCTTGACGCCCCGCGCAGGTTCATCAATAATATAGTGGTAGGTCTTCTGAGATCGGCAGCATTTGTGTTACGTCTGCGTGGCTGATGCAAGGAGCACTTTGATCGCCCAAGCGTAACCGGCGAATGGCTGCTCGGGAACATTCTAGAGGGCGCCACCGGTGGGACCCTGGCTCTCTCGGCCATTTGTGCCGTCAAGCGTGGCGCTAAATTTCGCTTGAGATCGACAAGCTTGAAGGCGCTGGACTTTTCACTTCTGAACTTGTTACCATGTTTTTGCGTGGTATACACTTACATTACGCGTATTTCCTACGCTGAACAATGCCTGGAAATTGGCCACAGCAATGTCCTTGCGAAGCTTTCGTATGAAACATTTGGCGGATATAGTCGGCTCTTTCGATCGGCACAGTCTGCTAACAGCGGATTGCTGGAATCGCATTGACCGTGGCATCAACGAGTACGTTGTTTGACAGGCTGAAAGCGACTCCTAAAGGAGTACACTGGCGTATAAACTGCTTGATTTCTGACTTTCATGCTTTTATGAGTATGTAGACATTGACGGCCAACGTAACGTTTGAACTACTCCCAATTTTTTTACACTTACATTTAGTTTACGCTTACACTTTATTTAGGAGCAGTTGCATTGTTTTAGAAACGTATGTCTTTTATATAGAAGCCGAGTATCGGCGAAGAATGTACTTAATATTTCCATATTAGAAAAAAAAAACGCTTTCGCCGTCAGCCTATCGAATTTTCTTCGCGCTCTTAGCAGCATTTTCAGCTTGGTTGTGCCCATCAGATACCGATGCATCGTACACGTACATGAGCACTTCGATGCGTCCACTTTACCGCTAAGTGCGTTATCAGTAATTTTGTCCACGACTAACCCAAAACTTATCGAGTGTTATTCTCTGGTGTGAGTATATACCTCTGACTATATACGGAGAAAAGGACTCCGAGTATTGTCGCAAAAACTTTTGCCCTAGATCTGCTCAAACATTTAGCAAATTACACATCTTATAGAGAACAGGATGGTGGCTTATGTGGCATGCATGCTTTTGAAAACCACCCGAATTGTTTCAAAACAGTTTGCAAGCCTAATTTAGAGCCCTTCTACTCTGCCCTCTGAGACTGTACAGTAGCATTAGGGGGGCCTCTGGCGAGCAGTGCGCGACTCATCATGCAGCGCAGTCGTACTGCTATTATCGCAAAAAACACAACGTCCCCTGATCTCTCTTTAAAAGCCTCAAACCGGCGTGAAGAGCGAGCTTTTGATCGTCGAAGGAAGCGTATAAAAAGAACGTTACTTTCATGTATACGCTTACCCGTTCATAATTGATCAAGCGGAGGACCTGTCTTTTTTTTTCTATGCCATCATTATCGTCCTCACCATCATTACCGCCCTAACCACCATCATCAACCTGTACGTGTCCACTACGGGATGAGGGCCCCGGCGAGAAATCTCCAATTACGCCTGCGTGTCTTGCGCCAGCTCCGTCCTATATATGTACGCTGGCAAATTTCATCACACCACGCAGTTCTCTATACCGTCCTCGACTGCGTTTTCATTCCTTTGGCATACATTCTGTATCTGTAGTAGACCACCGGGTATCTGCCTTACGCATTACATGCCCTGCTCAGCCCTGCTCAGCTCAGCGAAAGACAGCACGAAGGTCAATCGTAATGTCAACTATATGATATCGGCTACGCGTACCCCCGTTTGCTCTCTAATCCGCACCGATGTCTTCTAATGTTGCGCCCAACATTTTATTGTGGTAGCAATTATATGGACACTCCAGGCATATTTCTGCCGTCGCCGTCGCCGTGATGTTCCGTATAAAGTCCACACACAATAGCATCGTCGCCGCGCGCCGTACGCTGTATGTGCGAGCGAAGGCTTGCGAGGTTCAGCCGACGATCGCGGCTCAATCTCGCGCGCAAGAGTGAGGAAGGCGGGGCGGAAGGGGCGGAAGCGCGCTGTCTTTTGTCCCGCGCGAGGCACGAGGGGAGGGGGGGGGGGCGTTATACACCGGCGGCTGCTGCTTACGGCGCGGCCGCGCGGTCGCCGTATCTTGAAGGCGATCTGCGATGTGGACAAAGTGCGCGCCCGCGCGGGCCTCATCTTCAGAGTGTCTGCGATGTGGACAAAGTGCGCCGAGTGCCGGTAGCTTCGTATATGTGCAGTGCTTTCGACGTTTAGTTCGCGTTGAAGCGAGAGACAGCACGAAGGTCAGTTCGCTCGCTGCTACTGCCACGCTTCCTCGCTCCAGCGTTTTGACAGCAAGTTTCCGCGGTCATCGAGAGAGATGTGTTCATGTTTACCTGTGCGCACGTGACACCGTGCTTGTTAATTTAGTTAGTAAGCGAATGTTTGCAAGTTTACATGGCCGATAAAACTACTATCCTTACATTCGTATAGCTGTCTACTAATTTGCTATCGCAATCGTTGCTTCGCCTTCCGTGCGAAACTGCGACGTTTTTTTCGCTCCATCCATCGTTGCGCGGTCCTTAACTTTTCCGGATTTTCATTGCTGACCTCCAAATCTATTACCTTTATGTTAGTACGAGTAGAATGCAATGATTGTACGCTTTTCTTTTCAAGGATATAGGCGGTAATCTGCCTGGCATGATTTGGTAATGCCCGCCGTATTCGCTCTATAACACATTTTTATTTTTCTGTAAATTACCATCTCAGGATCAGGGTCTCCTGTGAATAATTGAACGAGGTAAACTTAATCCTGTAAGAATCTAGAGACTGACTGGCGATCGTGAATTCTTGTTCTCTTGCAAGGGTATTGAACATTATCGTTGTCTTCTGCGTATTATCTTCAACCATATATACTCTTACACTTTCTCGGTTAAAGTCCTCAATCGTTTGTTGCAATTAATCCCCAGTGTTGCTGAACAGGACAATGTAATCTGCAAACCGTATGTTGGTGAGATGTCTCTCCGCGGATACTTGCTCCTAATCCTTCGCAGTCTAAGAGCTTGTATACTTCTACGCATGCAGTGAATACCATTGGAGAGATTGTGCCTCCTTGCCTGACCCCTTTCTTCATAGGTAACTTTCTACTTTTCTTGTGCAGAACAAATGTAGCTGTGGAATCATTGTAGATATTTCTGAAGATATTCACATATGCCTCCTGTACTCGTTGTTTACGCAGTGCCTCTATGACTGCTGGTATCCCTACTGAGTCAAATGCTTTCATGATCTATGAAAGCCATATAGAGAGATTGATTGTACTTCGCAGATTTCTCGATTGCCTGATTGATGACATGGATGTGTTTTGTTGTAGAATAGCTCTTCCTAATGCCAGCCTGTTCTCTTGGTTGATTGAAGTCAAGATTGCCCCGATTCTATTGGAAATTATCTTGGTGAATGTTTTATACAATACTGAAAGCAAGCTATAATAGGCTTATAATTCTTCAATTCTTTAACGTCAGGCTTAATTATAGTGGACTAGTATAATGTTGTCGTTCTTCCAACTCTCTGGTACACTTGAAGTCTTGAGGCAATGCGTATAAAGGGCCGCAAGCTTTTCAAGCATATCTCCTCCATCTTTGATTAAATCGACTGTTATTCCATCTTCTCCTGCGACACACTATGGCTAAATCAACTGCGACACACTTTGACTAATCAACTGCGACACACTTTGGCTCATTTCGCTGACTGATGCTCTCTGTCTGGTTTCTTCGCGTATCGTTAGTTTTCTACAGGCCTCACGTTGGGCGCCACTGTGGGAACATGAACTTTCAGACTCAGCTGTGGCCCGAGACCACAAATAGTCAAAGTTTAATCTTCCGGCGAAGCCAGACCATTTTCTGACCACTGGGCTGGGACCTAATTGGGCGTTCCGAGTCAGCGTGCACCAGAGTCCGGGCCGTCCCGCGCCTTACGGTCTGTAATTTTCACACCAGCCGACGAGAATCTCCCCACAAACGCGATGATAGGGATCCTTCATGTAAGTTTTGCTTAGCTACGAAGGTAACGTTTAAGGGAAATTCACCAAAATCGTTTACTTCACAGCGCATTTCCCACGATGTTAAAATCTGCTCGGATAACATTGAATCAAAAGTATATACAAAGAACGTTGAAGCGAGGAGCAGTTAGGGACATTTTGTTTCTATTTCCTTCGCGAATGACGAGGCCGAGCGTGTGACACGGATTGAGAACTATAGCCACTCAAAGAGGAGAACCAACCAACCGACCGACTGAGAACTTGCGTGCGGGGGGTTCGTTCATCCATCTGAAATGCGGGGTTGCCGTTTAATGCCCTCTCGCACAGCACAAACCTGCAAAAAGGGTCTGGAGCGGAGGAGGCTGTTCCGGACGAGCCATGCCGCAGCGGCAGCCACGGAGGAGTATACACCCTTTGTTCCTGGGGGATAGCGTGGCGCTGCTTTCCCGCTGTGAGAAAGCCAGTCTCTATATTTGGCATCGTCACCGCGACCACGTATGCGCGCGTTGGGCAGTAAGGGAGAGAGAGAGAGCCAAGACATGATTTGTGGCTGACCGTTGGTCAGCTTGCCGCCTTTGCAACGGCGGCGGCAGTGGCGACCCCTTTCCCGTCGCGCCTCGGCATCCGAGCCAATCTCCGGGACCATACATCTGGGGACGCCGCTCTAAGTGAACTCGGAGCCAGCCTTTGGCTCAGTGGCGTCCCCCCCCCCCCACCTCCCGCACCCCCGTAGACAGTAGCCATCGCTTGCGGGGATCGCTGCTGGTCCCATTTTAAAGGCGACGCGCGGCGCGTGTGGGCCACCGCTTGCACTGGTTGACCGCTCGCGTGTTTGCGACGGTCAGCACGATTGGAACCGAGGAGGGGGGGGGGGGGGGGGGGCTCACGGTCGGGGGAGCTAGGCCGTCTGTCGGCCCTCGTCGCGAGCACAGGGGCGCGTGACTCAGTGGGCCGCCGTGCTCGTTTCTTGCTTGCGGCGTCGATGGCCCCCGGGATAATCGTGTGACCTCGGCTTTATGCCCCCCCCCCCCCCCCCCTCTTCTGCTGGGAAAAAAGGGGTACTCGAAATGTCCTCCTCCTCGGCCGTCCTGATTTTAGGATCCAGGGATCGCCGATGGCCGGCCGGGAATAAGTGGAGTTCCCTCTCTCTCTCTCTCTCTCTCTCTCTCTCTCTCTCTATATATATATATATATATATATATATATATATATATATATATATAACGCTGGAAGTATCCGGAGACGGCCCCAACAAGCCACTGAAGGTCTCGTAACAAGTGTCCCGCGAGCGGCCAAAGGCGAGGGAGGACCGCGAGTTTGTACGAAGGACGCGAAGAGACGGCCGCGTGGCAGAGCACGGAGCCGGAAACCGACGTCATCGGAGTGACGCTTCGTACGGCCTTACGAAGCGAGACAATTATCGCAACTCTTCGTGGAAAGTTGAAGTCAGGCTATATATATCGTGTACTACACGCAACGCGAGAACTACACGTCAGCTTTCGCAACACACCTGAACCACTTGTTCTGGCGGAGCCGGTGGGCACTATATAGTACGCAACGACGACGCTACGACGAAACTATGCACAGCGCTGTGCTATGAAACACTGCGAAAGTACAGCAATACGCAGGTAGTGAGAAGAGGGAGAGCTGGAATACGATCGTTACCTGACAGCGGAACAACTATAGACGAAAAAAATTGCGTAGAATCTCCTCAGGGAGTTATCTGAATGACCCGTAAGCATTTCGTATATAACGACGTGGTGTTGAGTACTCGCACTCAACACTGCTGGTAATCCTATATAGCACTGCTCAGCGGTCGTGTTGGCGCCATTACGGTAAATGCGACAGCGCTGCGGTGACCCGAACGGCTGCGGAAGGCGGCGCAACGTGAACTGATGAGGCAAGCAGATTACATGCAGATGGCGGCGCCAGCTGTGCTGATCACGTTCCGATCCGAAGCCTCGGCTGCTCCACAGTTATGGCGCACTGAAGGTGTGCCTAGTGCGTGCCTGATTGCACACGTCACGTGGTCACGGATACGCGCTCGTGCCACTGCTAGCGCGTTCGTCGTCGTATTCTTCCACAGCTGGCTCTATCTTGAAAGCGATCGTCTTACGCGAAGTACGGACGGACGCTCGGACAGTTTTCTCGTTGGGTAACCATAGAAATGATTACGCATTTAAAACGAAAAACTGTGATCATTTCTTCTTTTTCGATTTTGTCCAGTTTTTTTTTTGCGCTGAAAGATCGTGATCACGTACACCTATGCAACTTTACACATTCAGTGTCAAGCAAAAAGCGACATGAAACGACACATATATTACGATGCGAGGTGTCGGAGTGCCACAGGGTGCAAGAACAGACAAGCACTTTGTTTTTATTCTCCTCTGCTGCGCCTCCCCACTCCCTCTGCACGGGTGAAATCAGACCGGAGCGCAGACACCTAACACCCACCGAACTCGACGACATGTAACCGCCACTAACAACTATATCTGATGCTGACAAGGCGCTTCAAAGTGCGGGGGCCAGTAATAACACCGGACCTATACATACCGCGGTAATTTTTGGTTGCCTAATCACGAGGTTCGTTCGCTCTGAAACATTTTGCACCCTTAAGGAGGTTCGTTTGTCCCGCGGCTATACGCTGGACAAACGCGGCTATAAAAAAAATATTGCACAGGACAGTGAGTTCTCAAATTCGGGGATGAGAAAAGGCGTATTTTAAAACTGCATATTAATTTTGGCCATCTGGTGCAAATCTCATTGCATATAAAATGACATTTTGACAGCTACAGAAGTTTATTCAATGCAGCTGGTTTTCGTGTCCTCTGTCGCAGCTATAATCATTTTTACTTGGTACTAAATGTCGGTATTTTTGCAGCAACGATTAAATCTTATGCACTATACGTGAGGGGATTAGCCATATGAGACAGTTATTATTATTTGGTTTGAAAAAACATATATACACTTTACAGGAAAGGGAAAGCGAGGAGCAGGCTGGCAACTGCCACCGGAAGGGGCTCAACGCCTGCCTACTTTTCAGAAAGGAGGAGACAGAAACATAGAAATGGAAGATAGGAAGAAGGGGAGGAAATAGGAAAGAAAGAGCGAGATGACAAATCTCAAAGAATAAAGCAGAACACACACAGTGCACGTCGCACGTAGTAGGTCACGCTACTAAAGAATGTTAAAACAGAAGAAATAGTGTCTAAGGTCTTGTCATTTGAAAACAGAAATAAGCTACAAACGTGAACGTCGAGTGTCATATGCACCGCAGGCCAAGGATATGTTAGTCACTTACTAGCCACGGGCGCTGCGCATTGAAAGCGGGACACTCCAATATCAGGCGCTGACGTGTCTCGCAGCAACCGCAAGACGTATACACGATGGACTGGCCACACGTCCTTGTCGGTATAAACGTTCGCACACGTTCACACAGCCAACCCTTATAGCTTGAGTAGTTGTGCTCTAGCGCGACGAGGCAAGCCTCGACCGCGAACACGGGGCGGGAACGTTCCATTTGTGACGCGCTGGTCTGGGTGCTCCTTGAGTAGGTGGCGACGAATCAGCAGACGAGCGTCATCGAGCTTGTACAAAAGAGAGAGAGAGGAGGAAGGAAAGGCAGGGAGGTTAACCAGACTTTGTCCAGTTTGCTACCCTAAACGTGGGGAGGGGGATGTGGTAGCGAAAGAAAGAGACACGAAATGTTTTCGTAACCAAGCACCCTTTATACACCCATAAAGATGTTCAAGTGTTCAGTGTGCACAGTACGTCATGCTTTACGGTGCTTTTGGTGTGCACGCACAAACCGTTTTACGATGCTTGAGGATGTGTTCTGACCATTGGTGCTCAAATAGCCTCTCTCTCGTACGTCGTTCTTTCATGTTTCATATATAGACTCATACGATGATGCTCCCATGAACGTCGCCTATATCGGCTTCGTAAATAAAACTTGTTTATAGGATGCAAGGTGAAAATGAAAAGCGTTTTCTTATTGTCGGAAGTTCGCCCAACGGCATATAGAGCTATAGCTTAAATGACCCGAAGCAGACCAGACCATCCTCGGGCAGCTGGGATAACCATACGCCCTCACTAACCTCTGGACACTTACTGCGACATGTTATAACAAAATGTGTTCTATGATTTCTTTCCATGGCACCCTGTCACGTCAATCGAAAACGGAGGAGGAATTAAAGTCAGCGTCTAGCAATCACCAGAGTCTCAAATATCGGCTCCTAAAACTGTCTTTTGAGTAACGTAACGGCCACTAGAAGAAAAAAAAAAGTGTTCCTTTCTTGACAAGCGACGAATTCCGCAACCGGCAATTGAACTTAGGCGCCCCCTCCCGTCTTCGCTTTGTGAGCCCACGGGATGAGTGGTTAGTTGACGGGATATCAGCTACGATGGCTGCCGTTTGGCGCTCGTTTTGAAGCAGGGTCAGGAGTGGTCACAGTTGACGATATTATCGTTATATATTCGTCACGCTGGGGCGTTTTTGGCTTTATACCGTGGTTATCGGGTACACAGCTATATATACGGGGTGTCTCAGCGAACATTTTCAAAAACTTTTAGAGGTTGCCTGTGGCAGATAGCACAATTCTTGTTCATGAACTGGTCTACTCGAAGAGGTGGACATTACCTGCAAAATGAATTCGTAATTAACAAAAATTCACTAATTAAGTTGTTAACTATTCTCTGTATGGCCCATATTTCAATTTACAAATTAATTGTTGCCGTGGAGTTCGCAAGGCGGATCCACTTGGAACGAATTCTCAGGATGACGCCAGTTTCGAGATATTAATTACCGAACTTTGGAAAGAAATGCGTTGGCGTTTCATGTACTTTTGTGCTTCAATGCATGAAACAACGTTTTATTAAGAAAGTAACTGGAACGCCAACACCCTGTATAGTTCGCATATACACGTTCAGTACAGACAATAGTGCAAGAGTGCTGGAGCAGATGGAAATGCCTTGCGGTATGCCTCTGCATACGCCATCTGGTTTAATGCCAAGTAACTTGCAGCTATCACAGTGGCGAGGGACGATTTCGGAAGATCTATGACAGCAGACTCCTCGCAAGTTGCTCCAGTCACCGCCTGACCATGCGGTGGCGACACAAGACTGTTCAGTCGGTGCAGGAGCGCTCATAGATGCCTACTAAACTACTCATTAGTGCGTCATAATCTAGGCCTTGACACATGTGCCTGCGATGACTCAATTGCTGTCAACGTGGAGAATCGTCGGGTCTGTGTGGCTAAATGGGCCGAACATTGCATGTAGTGCTCGCAATATCGATTGAACGGAACTCAAGGTTGGGTGTTCCTTTTCTTTTTTTTTTTTCAGTTTCGAAAGTAAAAACAGCAATTTTTCGAGCTTATCGTGACGTTTCCGTTCGTATTTCAAACATCAAAATCTGCACGAAGGCTCCTCTATATATACGCTATCTTAAACTGGCAATTTTTACGTTGTCTAAAATTTTGTTGCAGTTGGCGGAGACAACGCCGATCGAGTGACCAAACACCTATACGCGGTGAATATGTCGTGTCTAAAGGCCAAAGAAGCATACAGAAAAAAAAGAAGCGTACAGAGGTCGCGCGCAGCGGCCAGCTTTAATGGCCGCGCGCCTGCGTCTGCTCGCGAATGCGCCGCTGTTGTCTGCGCACAGAGCGGAGGCGTGAGCGATGCTTTGATGGATAGGCCATGAATGAGGCACGCGGCCCAGCCGGAGTGTGTACCCTACCGCCATGCAGGCGGGGGCTGCGGGCCCAGAAGAAAAGGGTGCCGGGCACGGACGCACATAAAAAAAAAAAAGAAAAAAAAAGTGCGAAATCGCTCCGAACGGTACAGGCCCCACTTGAGCAGCCGCACAGCAGACGTAAACAAGTAGCGACAGCAAGCCGCTCTAGCGGCGACGCTGACCGGCGCGCTATCTGTGCTGGCAACGGTGTGCCGCAGCTTCGGAGCGGGGCGCCATTTTTAGTTCGGGAACCTTTTCTTTTCCCCCTGTTCGCTCCCTTCACACTCACTACATCGTGCCGGACCTCCTTTCGTATTTTTTTTTTCCTTCATTTCTCTTTCCCTTTCCGGCGGGTGCCCCGCACCTACCCTCGAGGATTAACCGGCCAGTCGGCGACGAATACTGTATCGACTTAGGCAACGACCAAAAGTGGGGGAAAGAAAAAAAAGGAACTCTGATTGTGTGAGGGCTACATAGACTACGCATAGGTACAGGCGTTAAGCTTTTCTGTTTGAATTCGGCCCCCCTTTTCTGCTCATGGCGTGTAACAAGTATAACCTTTTCTTGTTGTTGTTGTTATCTTAACGGTCACACCTGCGTCAGCACCGCCACCCTTTGCAAAGCGGATGCGGTTTTGTGCCCACATCCTGTCTTCCTCTTACGTTATCCTGTTCGTGCCTACACTCCGTTTCTTTTTTTTCTCTCTCTCTCGTTCTCTCTTAGACCTGCACGAATGCTTAGTATAGGGACGTACCCCCGGAAGGGGGCATATTTTTTATTCATAATCACCCGCCCCACCCCGTACCACCCGCCACCCAGCGGTACATACTTCTTTTTTTTCATTCATGCGTTCATTTGTCTGGGAACCAACAAAGAACTCGTCGGCAGGCGTATGATTGGCCCGGATGCAATACTACCCTTGGGGACACTAATGGAGATCGAATAGACAGTATACACAAATACCGACAGCCGAATCATCCCCATCTGAGGAGGGGGAATCAGGCGCGCACTTGCAGTTGCATCCATGCTTGTGCATAGAAATGTCTGATGAACTCAGTCGGCAAGTTGTGATTTTACTACTTTTCTCGTCGTTATACTTTTGTCACCGTCGCCCTTATCAATTATTATTATTATTCTTAAATATTGTTCATAAGACGCGCACTTATTGTAGGAGTGGAGATAAAATTAACTGACACTGCTTTACAGGTTTACTCTTTGTTTCCTTTGCGACGGTGACGAGGGAATTGCACAGAACTATAGAGATGACATATTTAGGAATCACTTTCATTTTTCTCATTCCAATGATTGTTCAACGTCGTAAAATAACAAAACACTGACCATAGTAACATCTTCACTGTTCCCCAAAATGATGCCTTTTCAAAGCGAAGCCTTGTTTGCGTTTTATGTTATTAAATTATGTTAGCCGGCTTACATTACCGAAGCCGCGTCGAAAGCCGTGCTGAAAACTGGTTGGCCGGTTGTTTATGTAATCCCCACGGGCCCCTTAAGGCGGAATAAGAGAAATTAATAAAAGTTACGTTTTAACGAAGACTTTCATTTCCCTGTGAATAACGTGTTACGGCATTGTACATAGCTTCCATGGTAAAGAAATTCACCCGTGCTATGACGTCAGCATAGCTCGCAAGAAACGAATCTTGAACGACTATATGGACAGGTCGTCCGTTCTCCATTTACCTACTATCAGCGCGAATTGAAACGCGAACTATATTCCGAAACTATACTCCAATGCGTTGTACCGTTTCCCTTTTGACCTGCATTTGTAAGAGCGGCCTAATTCAGTCTCCAAAACGTATACACTTGGGACTGCTCCATGCTTAGAAGCACGGACAGAGCATGCACACGTCGCACTTCCACGTATTTGCGCGTAATAGGCATTCTGATCAATTATTTCTTGGATCGCATTTCAGCTCACGCTGATGGTACACTTAACTTTCGTACTTGCTTTCAATGTTGTCACAGATCGCAAGTTCATTAATGTATAAGGAGCCACGTTTGAAGCACGATTTTATAAGAGCTTCATGTTTGCTGTAGGCCGCCATGTATTAGCAGCTGCCGACCAACTGGAGCTAAGCTTGCAATGCACGCAATCTTTTTTTTTTTTTTAAACAGCGGAGCTGTTTTAGTCGAGCGTGCGCCGTCGATGACGGCTCCGTCACGCAGGAGCAGAGCCGGAGAGGTCACGTGACCCGGTCGCCGGGAGGAGAGGAGCCGACCAATGGGAGCGCGCGCCGGGGAGAAGGAGGAGAGGCGCCGGGTTATAATAGCAGGTGTTTGCGCCGCGCGCTCTTCGCACGATGGACGCGGCCATGGTGTACGCGGCGTCCATCGCTATGAAAAGCAACATACGCGGTAATCGCAGAAACAGAACGACCACAGCTCCACTGTTTCGACAGATTTCACTTCGTGAAACTGGCTGCATTTTTCCGTTTTCTTTTTTTTTCTTTTTTGTGGGACTCGGTCTGTTGATTAGTAAGATGCTGCACGTCGGTTCGTGTCAGCGGGCGCGCCTTATTACTTGGCCACCGCGGATGACGACCGGCCCGCGCCTGGCTTCCTTGTCGCGTTGTGCGGGGAAGCGGCAAACACGCGACACGCGCCGCTCATTAGATGCAAATGCGGACACGGCTCGTCCCTGTTCTGTGACAGCCAGCACAGGGCTGCTTGTTCTCTGCATGCGAGCGATACGTGCACGATCACTGAGCGAAGTCTCCATCACAAAGGATACGTTATAGTCTGTATGTAATGCGGCACAGCGCGAGTGACCAAATTGCTCGCCTGACTGTTATATATATATATATATATATATATATATATATATATATATATATATATTGGAATCAGCTAGCGCAAAACAGGGGTAATTGGAGATCGCTGGGCGAGGCCTTTGTCCTGCAGGGGACATAGCTATAGGCTGCTGCTGCTGCTGCTGCTGCTGCTGCTGCTGCTGCTGCTGCTGCTGCTGCTGCTGCTGCTGCTGCTGCTGCTGCTGCTGCTGCTGATGATGATGATGTAGTATATATGACTAGCTGTGTGGTGTGTTTACGCGTGGTATCGAAAATCAAATAGTGCGCATATGAAGGACCCGTCTGAAACCTCTTCATACCACAGGAAAGTGTACCCGCTAGGGGGCAGCGTGCTGAGGGACCCCAGGGTTCTCTCTGACATTTAAATGTCCCTTAGTTTGATTCGTGACAAATCATTCGCACTCACAATAAGGAACAAAACGGGCAGTTTGTATTTCGGCATGTGGCAGAGATCGATCGATCGATCGATCGATCGATCGATAGATAGATAGATAGATAGATAGATAGATAGATAGATAGATAGATAGATAGATAGACGGGGGAGACAGAGAGATACGCTTTGTTTAGAGGGCTTCTCGCCAGACCCCATCGAAAATTTTGTTTATACTTTGGAACTTTTAGATGCAACCTAGGGAACATTACCGTATAGACTCGTGTAAGGGCCGCACTTTCTTTCTCACAATTTTTGACGAGGTGTGGCCCTTATAACATGGGACTGAACCTAACCAGTTGGGGCCGCGACCCTTACACGGGTGTGGCCCTTACACATTTATATATGGTATACAGCAAGAATCCTTCAAATTGGTTCATTGTTAGAGGAGACATGAGAAATTGAAACCTCGCTTTACCATGTTGCCAGGAGGCGAGCTTCTTTGCCAGCGTACACACACTCTCCTTCTGCTTCTACTACCGTCCGCAAGCGCCATTCCTTGACTGTCTTCTCCCATAGCCGATCTGAGAGACTGCGTAAAGCTTACGTCACGAGCCAGGCCTCCCATTTTTCTTCTTCCGTCTTCTCTTCCTGTTTTTGGCGGTCTTCCTGTGGCGGTTTTGCGCGTTCCTCATTGGATGATTTACCCAAGTCACGTGCAATATTCGGTGGCGTTGCAAGCAGTGAGCTTGACTAGCGGCGTTTATGCGTGCGATCCTGATTCTCCGAGTCGGATTGATTCGCCAGCGTTTATGCGCGTGACCTTGATTCTCCGACAGGAAGTGCGGCTCCCTCGAGAGGAAGTACGCACGTGCACGGGCTTTCATTTGAAATGTTGTCTGTTTCCGCACCGGGTAGCGATGGGACGTTTCGCGGACACGCTCGTCAGAGACATCATATATGCGTACCGTACTTGTCTGTTTACGATGGCCAAACCTGGTCAGGGCCCCATTAATGAAAGCTAGAGATGTTTGCCTCGCTGACTGGCCTATAGAATGTTACTCCGGGCGTCGTGTGAGAGATATGATGTACGTATACGCAGCGATGAGACATACGCACAAACAGCACGTGTAACCACAGACATAGCACATACACTCAACCCTGTTCATAAAGTGTCAGTAGGGCCCGCAGTTCGCAATTATATTACAGAAGTGCTTCCGTTGGACGCAGTGCACAACCAGTATAATATACTCTACGTGCCAAGAATGTCCTGGATACTTTCGAGCTAGATTTGCAGTACAAATGCAGCGCAGTTTTCAGACATCGTCCTTAAGGGCAACCTCTCCGCTTTTTTCTCTAATAATAAATTAAATAAAAATGAAAGATTTTTTGATGAGTAACGACCGCAGTCACGTAAAACATGCTGCAAGTAATCAGCAACATTGCACACTGAACACACTGACAAGTCTAATGATTGAAGTTGGCACTTAAAGTACAGTATGTCATAGGTTATAAGTTAGGTTAGATTAGGTTAGGTTAGGCTAGGTTAGGTTAGGTTAGGTTAGACGTACGCTGAGCCCGGTTCAGGAAAGACATGCTTGGTCTTGCCTATTAAAGCTCGCTGAACTCCCAAGATGGATCAGTTTTGCAAATGAGCCCGTTTCGAAGGTTCGCATCGTATACCACACCAAACGCCGTGTATACGCCGCGCGAAAGTAGACACGACAGTTGCAGTGCCTTTCCTCGAAAATGTTATACTTCAATTGACTTCGTCGAATTGATTGCCATGTGCGGTTCCAGCAAGGCTGTCAGAATGAACATTGCCCATATTGCATGCCGCAGTGGCAAGGCAACCACTGCAACACAGTGCTTATAGGGAATTAAAGCAAGCAGAGCTGGAAAAGGGCCTAGTTGGTGCATACAGCTTCTTCGTTGTGTTGCGCTCTGGCAGGCACGGAGACACGCGAAGTGTGTCACCGTGCCTGCCACAGCGATACAGAACAATGGAGCTTATAGGTAACTCTGCCACAGTAGCAGAGTGAAATCGTGGTATTAGCGCAGGACTCACTAGATGTTACCATTCTTTCGTGAGCAAAGTGTTTCTCAGAAAGTGTAAACCCTTATGCGTACATCTTCTCCCTGTATTGAATATGTTATCTCTTCTCAGTGGTTAATCTTTTCTCCGCAAGATACTGATCCGGTGGAAAGCTAACTATCAACGCAACACGCGCAGTCGTGCGCCACCTTGTACGGCAAGAAACATGCAGCAACCAAATATGCAGGGTCTTGCCGAACCCTGCGTGGAGCGCGTTATATCGAGTTTTCAACATTCACTGAAATATATCAAACTGGGCAGCAACGACAGTTTGTGTGCACCACGCGCAGCTAGAAAGTTCCGGCTTCCTTACTGTGGCCGAGTGGTTTTGCCGCTGCGGAAAGACACGACAATCAAAACGGCGTCCTCGAGTGGAGGCGAGTTGTGCTTTGTGTGTTTCGCGCATGCAATCAAATGCGCAGCGAGTCTCCATATAGCGGACAGGTCCTGCGAAGAGTCGATAACGGTATATAGGTGTCCCCCCTTCGTCGGCTTCCTTCGTCAACCGCAATATAGCGCCGTCCGACCGGCAGAGCCGTTGTTCGCTTGCTTCTTCCTAATCTATGCAGCGCAGTCAACCTTAAACACCCTGGGGGTGCACTGAGGAGAGATGTGAGAACGGGCTCACACTCGCCATCTCGAAAGGGTTGCCTCCCCCCCTCGCGCGCCCCGCATATTGGCTTTCCGGAAAGACAGACCTTTGCCTCTGGCAAGAGATGTCGATATAGAGAGATTGTTCGCGCTTTCGGGGGCGCGTTCGTTCGGAAAGAGTTCTTCGAAGTGTGCGCGTTATATACGTCGCCCCCGCTGTCTCTCGGCGGCGACCAAGAATCCGAGCGGAAAAGGGGGCCTCTGTGTTTGCGAGTTACCGGAAAAGGGAGGGGGGGGGGGGGGGGGTCGTGCCGAGAGGTGGCGCATTGGAGAAGACCCCTGCGAAGTTGCGTATAATCGGACCATTCTGCGCGCTCAAGCGCGCGCCGAGAGAGTCCGGCAGCGCACCCTTGAGTTTCGTCTGTTGGCTGCAGCGCGGTATACAGAAGCGGGCGCGCCTGCGTTGCTGACGAAGCGAGCAGACGAATTGTGGAGCGGGCTGATGACGACGATGATTTGATGATTTAATGGCATCCCCTTTGAAACGGGGCGGCGACAAATAGTCACCTAGCCTGCCTGATTTAATCACGTATACTATACATGTTCTTCATCCAGCATTTTTGTATACGTACCTCTCCATTAATCTTTTTCTTTTCTTTTTCCAAAATTTACCTTGTACTGCTACCTGTGATTTTAAGAGATCAGGTCGTATCGATCTCTTCCTTGCTTTTTTTTTTTCCACCAGTACTCTAATCGTCTCTTGCTTATCTCTACGGCTGATCGGTTGATGTTTCCTTCCACTTTAAACCCAAGCGCTTCTGGGAGTTGCACGTTACCTGCGGTTCTCGCTAGGTGGATGCTGTCGCATTTCATTAGGATTTGCTGATTGGTCTCGGGATCTTTACTGCAGCATACACATGCCTCATCTAGTTCCGAATATTTGCTCCGGTATGTTTTGGTCCTTAGGCTACCGGCTCGAGCCTCAAATAGCAAGGCACTGCCCTTTGTGTTATCGTACAGATTTTCCCTTCTAATTTCTTTCTTTTCGATCTTGTAAATATCCATGGTCCTTTTTGTTTCCATTCTTTGCATCCAATCCACTGTCTCTATTTCTCTCACTTTCTTTCTGATGACTCCTGGTTGTCTATTTCCAGTTGGAATTATCCTGTACTTGGTTGCCAACTTCCTTGACCTCTTCCTCCATTCTGCGTCCACGCTTTTCATGTAGAGATACTTGCGCACTTTAGCCGCCCATTAATTTCCATCCATGTTCCTGAGCCTTTCTTCAAAACTGATTTTGCTCTGTGCTTCTCTGACTTCAAAAGAGGCCCAACCCATGCCATGGCCTGCACTGCCTCATTTGTGGTATTACCGTGGGCTCCCAAAGCCAACCGGCCTACTGATCTTTGGTTAACTTCAAACCCCGACAAGATATCCGCAAATGCCATAGAATGGCATTTGCGAACGTTAGCGCTGGCACCATTACTCATTTCCAGATTCCACGCACCACCTCATACTTATTGTGGTCCCACAGCGCTCTGTGTTTCATTATTCCTGCATTCCGCTTCCCATTTATTTTCAGATGATCTTGGTGGTTGCTTGAGTAATTATTTCCTTCTTTTATGTGTACGCCGAACTACTTATATTGCTCGACTATAGGTATGAGTTGCTGTTGAATTGACACCACGTAGTTACTCGTCTCTTCATTAAAGATCATAATCCCTAATTTCTCTCTGCTAAACTTAAGGGCTTTGATTTGTCGCTGCGTTGCCACAAATATTCGCAAGTATCTGTAAATCTTTTTTATTGTCCGCTAGCAGCGCAATGTTGACAGGAGTAGCACAAAGAGTTGACAGGAGCGCCAATGCGGACGAGAAGGAAACGACGCATGCGCAGCGAGCAAACTTTTGCTGCACGTGAACCGACGCGCAGCGATGTCTACATACACGGGCTAATTCCTCGTATGACCGGAGGCACTTGCTCGTAATTAAAGCCTCCTAACTTTTTTTTTTTAAGGGGCTTCGATTACTCAGTGTTGTTAGCGTATCATCAAGTGGTCAGTGGGCGCCGTGCAACTGCAACGCTGAATCTGAGGTAAGGCTTTCAGACGTTCTTTCAGACGTTCCAATAAATCAAGCGCGAAAAAAATATAATGAAAACAATAAGACATGAAAATAAAGTTAAATTAGAGATATATAAGTAAATGAAATATGTGTTCGTCTATGACGTCGCGAGGTGATCCTTTCGTGTTTTGTTTTTCACAAGCAGTATATTTCCGTCACCAACGATTCGTTTTAAAGAACCACCTATACGTACCGTCAAGTGGCGCTGAGAGCCTGCTTCATATAGAGTTGCTGTATACGCTACTCTAGCTTCACGCTGCCCTTAGTTTTGTAGGAACTGGAACAAACTGATTGATTGATTGACTGATTGATTGATTGATTGATTGATTTTCTGAAGTATGGGTGAGCTCACCAGGGACCAGATTCGCGTTTCAGATTGCATATATATAGCCGTCCAGCGACGAGGAACCGGCCCCGATTTCCAGCTCCACTCTCAGCAGGTATACCAATTGCACTGCACCGAACTGTGCGATCATCTGGGCTGCAACCCTTTTTGCGTGGCTGTTTGTTCCTCGAGACGCGGAGCGTCTCTGGCTCTTTTGTGCGCGGCCGGGCTGGAGGGTGCGTGCGAAGTGACCGCACATACGCTCAGACACTGTTCGTGCGTCTGGGCGTCGGGCCCACGTATTTCGACGCCCGTTGTATGATCGAACGGCCGGGCGTGGGTGTCGTAAGATGAAAGCCGAGGTTGCTGCCAAGTGGATGGCGTTGAGCTAAGGAGTTGTTAGTTCGTCTTCAGTGCCTCCGCAGCCCTGGCCGACGGCCTCTTGGCAGGGCAGGGGCGGTCCTCTCGGGGCCGTGGTCACCAAACCCCGCGGGGCTCTGTCGGTAGGCTTCGGTTGCGAGCGCTCGATCCCAGGCGGTACGGAGGACGGCCTTTGATCGGCTGGAAGAGAGGAAGGGATGCTGGCCATCGCCTCAGTTGGTCCGACGCGGGCTCGAAAACGATATAAACGTTCGTAATAAGGGAGTACGAATTTGTTTACGTTTAAGCGCGGTTTGCTGTTGCTACGAGGGCTCGCAGTTAGGCAAAGGAACATGATCATATGGTAATCACACGAGGAAAATTTTGTACAAGTTTACGTACCTATAATAAAATAACATTTTTAAGTTGTAAATTTGGCCTACAATTAATTATTTGTTCAACGAATAAGAGCGTGAAATTTTACATAAACCCTCTGTTCTTCACCACTAGGTGGAATTGTAGGTCAGTCTTTCAACCCTGGTTTGTTAAAGTCAGTTGAACAGCCGAGATAATCCATTGGTTTGTGATTGCGTCGATTGACTGTTTTGCTTTTGTTTATAAGGCTGATTTTCTAGTTTTTTTTTCTTTCTTTTTTTTTTTTTGTGCCGCTGGATCTTTTCAAACGCGAAATAGCGCCCGCTTAGTCGCATCTGGTCCATTAATGTGCTTTCGGCTCGGCAGTTCGGACGACGCTGCTGCGCTCACAACTGCTTTGGCGCCTGCCGTATTGTCTAGCTCTCGGTTTGCGAAGAGAAACCGATGTTATTAAGCTCGGTTTCTGATAACCGTGGTTAGACGACTAACTATGGTTACGTCTGCCATTTAGCTAGCGGTAACCGCGGTTAGCCGTACCAGTAGTCGGATACAACTTTAGAAGGCAACGGCATTTGCCCCTCAAAGGCGGATGCACACGAGCCTCCACCAATAGGCGCGCACTTTAGGTGACGTCATGAGCCGGATGGCCGGTGACCCCGCCGACGGAGAACATGCCCAACATGGCCGCCCTTGCTTCGAACTGGGCAGAGTCGCGTCAGCTCTGTGCGACTCCCTTCGTCAGAGTGAATTCGAGTTGTTTGTGGTGGTCTGTCATGCCGGAAATATTATTGTGAACTTACGAGCGCCGATGAAACCGTGCGCGGATGAAACCAACCTGCGAGTTTCTAAACAGAAAAGATTTGTGAAAGCAACCTCCAACGCCAATAATCGTTGCTGCCAGCTCAGCGTGCAAACGACCGATCGTTGGAAGCAGTGTGATAAGATAGCCGAGCGTCTAGCAGCGTCGTTCGCGTGTTGCGGAGCACCGTCGATTGATTGCTTTCCACCAATGCTAAGAATCAGTGACTAACACGCGCTGCTTGAGCGAATGTCATTGGATTGTTAACGGTCAGGCGTTTGGGAGCAGTGTTTGTTTCCTTAAAGTCAGCCTCAGTGCTAATATAAAATTATGACTGATACACTGGTGCCGTTACAAGGGAGCTTGCCATGGCATGAATTCGCATCGCTGTGTGGCTTAGAACTCTTCGCTCACTGCACGCGCCAGCTGTAGAATGCCTGCTGTGACACAATCGCTAAGTTGTGCTTCCAGCGCTCGACTTGCTTTCCCACAACACAGCTTTGCGCTTTGTCGTGATATGTCCCTACTAAAGAATTCCTATGACAGTGAAGGCAACAGAGCCAATATGTACATTAAAAAAAAAAGTACGACAACGTAGGCACAACTGCTTGGGAACTGACTCCTAATAGTTCTACTCGCGTCTGCGTTAAATATGTGTGTGCGTGTTTTCTTGCGTGTTTGTGTATATTTGTTATTTTCCCCTTTTTTGTATTCGAGATCTTAGTTTTCGCGCTCGCGTTTGTGTTCATGTGTGTGAATATGTAAGTTCTTCCGTACGTGTATGCATTTATTCCTATTTCTGTCATTTTATTTTTGCGTTTGTTCTTGTAAGCATGCTGCAGCCACGTCTTTCTTTACAATTTCATTAACTCGTCTCATTCAAAGCACCAAGTCCTGTGAATAGCAGGGCTGGCCTCTTCGATGTCATTAAAGCCTTTCTCTCTCGTCTACATTGCCTACTCAGTCTGTCACCTTGCTTTGTTTTCTCCTACTATTCTGACCTTGCTTCTTGTGCTGTTGCCGCAACGTGATTAACCAACTTGCATCAAAGAAAGTTCTATCAGCTGTGACAACAGAAACATTGACAGATACAAAATGTTAAAAGCATCACGTGGCTTGCACATGCAGTTACTTCGTCTATTACCCCTGTTAATGTGTTTATACATCAGTGCATACGGCAGCTTGCCAGAAGTGCACATGAAAAGGTGCCATATTGTGAAACAGCACCTTGCTATGTTGTTGCATTCAGGCTTATAAAACAGATGGTTTTGCTGCCCGTCACATGTGGTGGTACACATATATAACATTGTGCAGTGGGGTATCATTTCCTGTCTTGACGCTTTCATCGTTACAAACGCAGTTTTCTAGTGAATGGAGTCCTGCAAAGCAGTGCTGTGAGAGCTTTTGCAACTTTCACCATTTATTACTTCACCAATATCACTGTCTGAATCTGTCCGTCACTTTGCCTACTGCTTGTAATGAACAAAGTGACTCACTAAAAAACGTTCAACTTTGCTGAGTATTTTCCGGTACGTAAATATCACAAAAAATGCTAGCAAAGTTAATCACGTTAATAAGTGTGCTTGCATTCGCATTACTTGCCCTAGTCAGATTAATAAATAAAAAAATTGGCTGTGACAACATTTCAATTTTTAGTGCAGACTGCTAACGGAGCCATAAAGCGTGCTCCGACTACTGCTATTTCACTATTGGGCGCGTCAAACTCGACGGTGGCTGCCTGAATGAGAATTTTGGACCTCACTAAGCTAATGATGTTTTATATTTGTTCTCTTATTTGCATTGCTTGTGAGAGCCAGATAACAAAATAAACAATGCAACGACATGAATGTGCTTTGGCGTGCAAGCTGCTAACAATGGCTGTCAGTTTCGTGTTGTCTACTGCTATTTCACCAGCACTGGCTATGACCTGACTGTGATTTCCAGTGCAGACTGCTAACAGAGCCATAAAGCGTGCTCTTACTACTGCTATTTCACTATGGGGCGCGTCAAACTCGACGGTGGCTGCCCGAATGAGCATTTTGAGCCCGCCAACGATAATCAGGGTTAACAATGGTGTTTCAATTCAGATATGCCAGCATTTAAATGTGTTTCTATGCCACTTCTTAAATCGAGCACGATGTGTGCAGGACGTTGCTTATCAGAATTGAGCTTCTATTATAAGGAATATGCCATAAATGGAACTGCTTATTTATCTGAGAGGTCACGGAATGGATGGTTGGCTGTTGCGAACCCACCGGCAAATTTTTGGTAGCCCTAATAAGGGCTGTTCTTTCGTTAATAAGAAGCCTTTATGCTTCGTCGAGTGGCTCATGCAATGCCAGACAGCTCGCAGTCGGAGTCGCTTTCTTCAGTGCCATCTTCACCCAGCTGGATGATGATGGGTTGAATGTGCTCACTCCCAGACGTGTCAAGTCTGAACTTTGCCTCCAAGTCCATCACACGCTGAATGCTCTTCCTCTAGTCTTCCGCCGTTACCTGTTTGATTTTCTCCCTCAAAATGAAAATGAAAACTGGCACGGAATACCGCGCGCGATCGTGCGCGAACTCACGAGATTGCAGGTTCGCAACCGCGAAAAAAAAATAATAATAATTAAAAAAATAAGCCTAACACATAAAAAAATAAGCTTGTGCGGACACACAAAAAGTATATATATTGTCCCGAGCGGCGATCCTGTGGTCGGTGCTTGGACGATGACGACGACGACGGCGTGGCTTTCTGGTGTGCACGCGCTCTTCTGAACCATTGCTGTAGCGTTGTGCGCCTTACCTTGTTATTATATCCATTGCATATATAATCTCCTCGTAACTTCGTGGCCCTCCAGAGGAGCGGTCGGTCGTGCGGCGAGCTCTGCGGGTGCGGATTTTCCCTGGTTCTGAAGACAAGGCCAACTTGACCATCATGCACAAGTCGAAGATCCACTTCTCGGGCGGTGAACGCATCACGTTCGGCGGAGACGAAGAGGACGAGGTCCCCCTCACCCAGCCCGAAGCCCGCGGCTCCCTCTGGAGCGACCAGGCGTCGGGCTCTCAGTCCGAGGTCGCGTTCCAGGGAGGGCGACGCCAAGGATGGTCGAAATCGAAAACGCAGCTGCGTGGAAGTTGCTCGCGGTCCATGGTGCAGCGGCGGGGCGAGGGCCGCTCTTTCTCGAGGCTCCGCAGGCGCTCGAGGAACTCCCCGGTCACTGGCGCCAACAGCCAACATTGGCCCACACTGTGGTTCGTGCAGATGACAGCCGTCGTGATCACATTCGCTGTGGCAGCGCTGGTAGCTCTCACTTACATTCTCAGAGAAGCAAGTGTCACAGCGAAAGAAGCGCACGATGCCGGTGTTGGCGATGACGACATCGCCAACACCCCAAACATCACCGCTACGCTGCTCGGGGACCGTTTCGGCTCTGCAGACCTGGACAACGGCAGCCTGGAGGCCAGTGCGGCTGTGGTGAGCGGCTTTGGCTTCTCTTTCACCGGCAGCGGCGAGCCGTCCGCGCCCGAGGGAGTTCCATCCTTGCGAGAAAGAGCTGGCGAACGGCCGAGTCAGAAGCACCACTCAAAGACAGTGCGTGTCGCCGGACCGCGAAGCAAGAACAACGTGTCCGCGGCAGTTCGCTCCAGCCCGAAAATGAAGAGTAGGGACTACACTGGGAGGGCGAGGCGTCACACACGCATTCCATCGAACACGCTGCGGAGAAGACCACGTACCAGCTAAACGTCCACAACAGAGCCGCGGCTTCAGGACTCAACGTCAGGATTTAAAGCCACGCCGTCGTCGTCGTCCAAGCACCGACCACAGGATCGCGGCTCCTGACATTATGAATCTTATGCTATTAAGCCAGCGACTGCTTTATAATTAAACGCCCGGTGCCGTCGATCTTGCTCCGTAGCAGACGACGCACCGCGTTTTAGAAGACACGGAGTTATTTTTCTTTCGCGATCCGCCATGTGCTGTAGCATTTCCATCATGATAGTTTTACCAAACCACTCGTAACGATACACAAATCTTATTTATACCGACAAATACGCGTTTTAGAAGCAGTCACAATTTTTTAAGCGGGACTATTTCGGAGGAATTGGCTGCTGCACTTTGGTCAACTGGGCGGGGCCTCTCCTGTCTTCTAAAGTTGTACCCGACTACTTTAGAAGACAGCTTAACGACGGTTAAGGCTAGTTAGCTTAACCACGGTTAAGGCTGTCCATGTGACAGAGGTATAAGGCGCTTGAATGTGATCATTATTGTACAGCTGATGCAGCGAAGGATTTCACGTAAAAGCGCGTAGCCTGAAAAATCGTATAGTATAAATCTCGTCACTGACCACACAACGTCAATTTTCTCGTTGTGTGGTCAATGACGTGGTTAATAATTGCTATACTGTTACTGTACCGCTGTTCCGTATAGTGTGAGGTATGAGAGCAACGTCCAGCAGCAGTTATGAGGCTTTTGTTTTATTCTCCTCGCACATTTACAGGTTTTTAGCAACAACAACCATGCGTGCAGAGCTAGCGCTTGTCAACAGCAATGACTGTTCCTTACGTGGCGACTGGCGGAAAGGCGTACCCGCAGTTAGCTTTTATTTTAGAGCGGTAGCTCTACTACTCCAGGTACACACCCAGAAAACGTCTGGTTCCGTAAATCTGACCTTCAAGCTCAGCCAAACTGAGCTTGAAGGTCAAACTGGGACAGCCTGCCTAATGCGTTTTAGGACAGGTGCGCGCCTCGGGGCAAAAGCAACAATTGATAAAAGAATAAAAAAGGTCCTAGGGCCTTCATATTTTGATATAAGACGGCTTACATTGCACCTGGAAAACTGTCTTCCCAGTAATACATTTTTGTTTAAAAGTGAAGCTGTCTTTAAGGGGATCGGTGTAAACTTGGTCTTTGTAAGCTGACTTTCCCACGTTGTGTGTTGCAGTGAAGCCTACTCAAAAAAAAGAGAGCTTGTTATGCGAGCGGGGCCCGATAAAGCCATCGTGTTCCACTCTTAAAGGTGAAGCTTAAGCGTCCTATTTTTTTTCCTTCAAAGCGCACACTTGCGCAACACAGAAACTAACGCAGGAAACTTATTCTATATAGGTGAAAACAGCAGCAGTATCATTTCCAACCGGAGACCCCTCGGCATCGCCGCATTGCCATCTGGTCTGTTGTGACGTGATGTGAACGCCTGGTCGAAACCTCTGCGGAAAGGGGCAACACGTGACCTTTGTACACACTCGTCCAGCGATATGACACTCTCTCACCCCGATGACACGGCCTTCCCCAGCCCTCCGAGAGAGATGAACGTAATGGAAATGCAAGGATGTCTGCGGTTGGTTCACTGTATACTGGGGAAGAGGAACAAGGGTATGAAACATGCGAGAAAGGAAATTAAAGAACTAAAGAATGTACGGGTGAACAATATAAAACTGTGTGGGCACTATGATACAGCCTCTCGATGCACCACGTCGTCACACACCGTGTGTCAGGTACGGAAACATACCACGCATGGCCTCAGAGATGGAGCGGCGCACGCTGTCATGACACCTCTTACTCTCGAAGGACATGTATCACGTCACACAGAGCGTCCCGCGGTCACAACTTGTTGCGCAAGCAGCGCCTTTATATAACCGCTCGCGCTGAGTGCGTCCGTGTAAACTAGTGTCCGACAATTACGGTTCCTGCGAGTGGGTGATTGTAACATATGCAGCTGATCTAATGCGGAGGAAAGCTTCAGTTCTTCTACTTTGACTTCTTCGGGGAGAGCGCTGATCTTCGCGAAACGATCCCGTAGGTTCTTTACAAGAGCCCATGTATTAATCACATTCCAATAGCGTAAAAGGTTATAAGTATGCCCCAAGCTTTAGCCACGCCTCAATGCCACGTGGAAATGCACCTAGCAACGCGGTTAGCTTACCATCTGTTTCTGGACTGTAGTCCACAGCTGCATTTAATAACTCTAATGTATAGCGTTCCTAAACTTTACTATAGTTTACAGTATATAGCTTTACACCCAGAGACGGGTGTACGCCGTCAATTTTCTCATACTCAAGAGAAACCCTCTTCTTCGCCCAAGCTAAAGCTTTCTCTTAAGGTTAAGGGTGTTATCCAAGGTGCAAACCACGGTGTAAGAATATGTGCAAACCAAACACCCTTAAGAGTGGAACAATTTTTTACCGTGCAGGTTCTCTTCAGAGCACCACGCTTGGTTGCTGTGTTGATTGCTTGAAATGGTGCATAGTATGCAGGCGCAAACAACAACCTTGAGAAACACTTCGTGCAAGACGAGTTCGGCTCGGCGGCGCATGGCGTGTGCGATAGATTCTGGTTCCGGTTGGCCGTGTCTGTCGTGTTAGAGCGCCACGCCTTTAGGTTGAACAAGGGTGTTCTTCCCGGCGAAAACATGCCCACCTGCGTCGTATAAACGCTGTACTTCCAAATTGTCTCTAAACAAGAACAGCGTTTCTCGCAAACACCGAGGACAGATGGTATATATATCTCGAGGCCCCTGTTTTGCCTGTTATACACAGCTTTAGAAATTTTCTTTCGGCGT
This sequence comes from Dermacentor silvarum, assembly GCF_013339745.2. Lineage (NCBI taxonomy): Eukaryota > Metazoa > Arthropoda > Arachnida > Ixodida > Ixodidae > Dermacentor > Dermacentor silvarum. The sequence continues at coordinate 16,145,063 of NC_051160.1, read as the reverse complement.
CGTATTTTGGCGTTTCCTCCGTATATACTGTCCGTGCACTCTGACTGCTTGCAAAGTTAAAGTCCGAGAGAGAGCCACCGGGGACCACTAGCTCTCTCGAGCAGTGGTCAACAATCGCACTCCGCGGGAGACATTCAGAAGAAGGACGTCGCGGCAGCTTGACCATTCGGAACGAGAAATTAAAAAAAAAATAGAGGGAGGCAAAAAAAGGAGAAGGCCACTCCCCAGTCGCCGGTCTGTTGGTCCTGCTGACCTACAGAACTGTGCAGTAAGAGCAAAAAAGAAACAGAGCGGAAATAATAAAAGTAAAGTGTATAAATCTCGAGGCGTGTCTATAGGAAAGCTTCAGTGCGAAGAAAGTGAAAGCTGCCTGCTAGGGGTAAAAAACGGCTTCCTTTGGAGAGAGACAGTAAACGGTCAGGAAGGGGAAAGTTTTGTAGCCGCTCCCACGGTCAAATCCTTTCGCCTTCCTTCTAGAAGGAGAAAGTTTCCCGTCCGCGCGTGGGGCACCCCGCAGGGCCCGACTTTTTACCGGCCAGTGTCCACTTCGCTCCACCGGTCAGTTCTCGCTTTAAAAAGAAAAAAAAAAGAAGAAAATTTCTTCTATGTAACTCGGGGCTTCGTGCGTTGGAGAAAAAAAGAAGCGATGCACGGGACACGGAACGAAAAGAAAAGAAACTTGCAGTGCTGGAGTACCGCATAGTGCTTCATACAACAAGCGGGATTCTTTCCCCATTTCCGGGCCGTGCTTGCGGGTATAAGTGACAGAGTTTGGACCAAGCAAGCTCATGGGCCTCCCTCTGGGGCAGGCACGCGCGAGTTACTTTCTTTCGTTGGCATGGAAATAAATAAAAGCTCGCATTGTTTGAGTTGGATAACTTAAACCGCGCCTTCTACTTATTCTACATGTATACGCGTCTTCCCTTTGAGAATAAGTCTTTGATTATTCGTCATTTGAATGGTCCCATTCTGTACGAGCAAGTTGTGGACGTACACGTAGGGTGCAATGTCGAGTTTATAGACAGGGTAAAATTGTCCGGGATTCTGGAATTCTTGCAAAAGAACGAAGAACTGGCCAACTCTTGACGTTTGATAAAGTTACAATAATCTGTTGTACTTTAAAGCGGGTCAGTTAATTCTGAGGTACGGTGGAACACGGTGCCGCGAACCAGGACTTAGGACTACATAAAGAAAAGGACGCGATGAATTGAGACACTAAACACACATGATGGACTGCGTTTGGGCTTGTGCCCTATAGCCTGCAAACTTGAATTGCGAACTTGCTGCTTATATGTATCGCTAGTTCTGAACTGTCCGCGGGAACTCTCCGGGTTTTACTCTTTTTATCACACGTCGAAGTAGTGGAGTAGTCGATGCTTCTATAGGAGGTGTCAGCGTCTCCTTACATACATTTAACGAAAAGAAAAACGAAGAAGAAAAAAAAAAGTGCTGTACGCTCGTTTAGTGTCTCAGTTCATCACGTCCTTGTCCATAGCCTTGCTTAGCAGTACAGTTTTCCACCACGTCTTAGTTTGTATGCTCTATCATGTTCGTGCTACAGTTTAAATCGTGATCTATTAGCTATGTTTAATCCCGTCCTTGTCCAGACCCCCCACGCACCTTTTTACAAGATCTCTTATACTATAGTTATCACGGAGCTTTGTCCTGGCGAATGCATCGTCGCAAAGTCGCTCAAACTGCTGCTTCTTCGACCTCGGCGTACGCGATGTATGCCGAAACATGCGACATTTCAAGCAGCACGCTTCTTCACGGCCGCCGCTGCTGCTGCTGCAGGCGAAGTGTCAGACGATTGTCCACGCGAACACAAAAGCGCGGATGGTCAGTGGGGAACCCCTTTCCAGCTGCCGTCGACGAAAAGCAGTGGTCAGTGAAAAAGCCGGCTCTTATTTATTTTTTTTTATTTTTTGTGCGCGCGCCGGAGTTTCTGGGTGCGCGCGTCCTTCTTCTTCGAATGGGTTTTATAGCGATACTCGCGGAATCGCGCATGAGTAAGCCCGGCTGGCCCTCTTTGAGGCCACCCCCAAAAATAGTCGACGTATTTCACGTAGGTCTCTTGTGTGAGCCTCGTGAATGCCGGAATCCCACGTAACATTTTGCACGGTGAAAGCCAGCTTATGTAACCTACGCATAACCCCCGGCGTGCGACCTGTGCATCTTTGCGTGACTCTTCGACACTCTTTTGTTGCGCGATCACGCGTCGAAACACAGTTTTGTTGAAACCTTTCCGGTTAACTCTTCCCTTGACCTTTCACGGAGGCTAGACGATTTTTGTCATTCGTACTTCTTTTTCTTTTTTGTTGAGATAAAAATAAACAGAAGATATTGTCGCCGTTTACTGGCCACGGCTAAACGGCTTTCGCTTGTTTGATGATGTAGGATTGCTTAAAAAAGGTAATGCTTAAAATTAGGTAATGCTTAAAAAAAGAAGGAAAAAAAAAGGTCTATCCCACTAAAAGTTAAATGTCTCTTTCTAGAAGTTTTCATCTGCAATGAAGTCCGTGGATGTCTGGTGTATACACATGTTTTAAATGCGCTCATCGTATTCTCATAAAATGAGTGTTACCGCCCTCAAGGCAGGATCTGGATTGCGAACATAACCTTCACACAGTCAATCTCATTTTGCTGGAACGACAAAAAATGCCAGGGGGAGATTATTTGTCTAGGAGGCCCCAACTTCAACAACGAGTGTCGCATACAAAATCACACATTGCCATCAACGAGACTTGCGCGAAAAAAATAACTTTGTGCCGTACATGTTCAGTGCTTATAAGCATTGGAAATTTGGCTTCTGTGAATAGTGTGAGCTACTAGGTTTAAAAAATAAAAATAGTAACTGTGAAGCTGTCGTTGCGACCTCGTTTTTCGCCGTGACGAAGCTCATCATCGTCACTGTCACGTACGCCTTGTTTGCGCCGTCGACGCTCATTTCACGACCATAACGACGGAAAACTGCATGCACACGAATCCGCCGCCATCTTTTCAACATCAGCTTCTATGCGATTCACGCGTCGTCATTCACGCAGCATATATACATACAGCATTCATACAGCAGTCGCTGCTGTGGCTTTCGAAACACGTGCACAGATGCCACCGCTATCGGAGTCTGTGTGGAGCGCATGCTATTGCAAAAATTCCCAAGCGTTATCGTAGCGCGATATCGCATTGGATGAGGCGCCCGGCGACCGAGCGCACATCGCTGCAGTGACACGGGTTCTAACCTCGGTGACGGAGCTAGGCAAACTTTCGTTTTAAACGCTTTTATCGGCCACCCTCCGCTCGTTTGCCCGACGTTCGTGTGTGCCACCTTTATTATGACACCGCTGAATGTAACGTGCTGATATCTTAGCCGGGTCTGTGGGGGTTTACGTGAACCTATGTACCGACTATATCGTATGTTATGTAGGTATTACGTCTCGACTTATTGTTTGATCACGCAGAAAAGACGCGTGTTCATTGGCCCCAACTTGTGGGTCAAAATGCCGTGCCATCTGTATGAGCACGTCTGCTGCGCACATGGTTTGGATTGTTGTCCGAAGTGTCAGCAATATGAAGTGCCAGTGTCGGTCAAAGTCTTCCTCTTTTCAAGCGAAGCTTGTATTGGCTCGCAAATTTCGGTGGCGTTGTAGTCACGCAAAAACTCACGTGTGGCGCATACCCGCATTGGATATGCGGGCATGAGTCAGGGACAAGAAAGAAATAGCAGGTGCAGGGAAAGCTGCGCCGGCGCCGGATCACGTGATGCGCGCGACCAATCAGTGTCGTTTGGTGTGTCGCGGGGAGGGAGAGGGATGGAAAGGGGATTGGCGCAAGCTCCGACGGGCTTCCCTCGCTTCAGATCAGCACGGATGGACGGTCAGTCAGACATTGTCAACCCAGCTCCAAGCGATTAACTGCTGTCGCGGTAAACATCCAACTGGTAAAAAAAAAAAAAAAAAAAAAAATTGCACAACAGAACAAATATGAGAAGCGACTTGATGGTGGCACAGTTCGCAGGTGCGCTTATTTTTTTCGAGAGGGAAACGTTTTAAGTGCAATGTTACTCTACCTGTTTTTCTGGCTTTCTTTTTTGGCTCGGTAGGTGGCGTCTACATTCGTGGCCTGGCTTGCCCTCACTTAATTAAGGGACATATAGACCAAGGCAAAAACTCTGCACAACGTTTTCTTGTGTTTTTTTTTTTCAAACTACTCTACTTTATTTGATTACTGTGATGACGGCTAGCAGCATAATGATGAAAAGTATGATTCGATGCAAAGAGGTACACCTGACCTCACACGTATTATTCGATACAATCAAGTGCAAACTGCTAATCATCATTTCTTTGGCAATGGGATACTGTTGACACTTGACGTGAAGTGCTCCCTTTACAGTTCCGTCTTAACTGTAAAAACAAAAAGTAATATTTAGTAGATATATGACTGACACCTGCCCACTGATACGATGTGCCTATACTGATACAACTATCAAGGAAGGCCGTAATAGAAAGCTCGCATGCCAACTCAGCGCCTGACTGTTCTCTCGTATAGCTTTTAAATACGTGTATTTTGTTAGCTACGATTTTGGGATAGCGGGCTCATTAGTAGCCAAACTTACGATATTTTCGTAGCTAATAAACAACAACAAAAACAATAAAAGAGTAGTACATGCTTCCGGGAAAAAGAACGCAGCAAAAGGACCACTGAAATACTTTTTTTTTTTTTCACCTTTCTGCTGTCCTGTTGCCCGGAATGTCGCTCAACCAACTATAGGCCAACTTTGCACTCTTGTACAATACACGCTTTGCTGCGCTATAAACACGGTTCCCCCGTTTTCGTTCCGTCAAAAAAAAAAAAAAAAAAAAAAAGAAAAAGAAAAAAGAAAAAGAAAACGACAGGTGGCTGCCTTGGCGGAGGCTCCGTTTTTGCTTTTCCGTCTCGGCCGAAGGCAGCTGGACCCGACACCGTTCCCTGGTCTAGGGGTGGCACGCACCGCTGCTTGACCCCGTGGCTCCCCCTTTCGGGTGACCCCGCTAGACTCTTGTCACGCGACAGATGCCGGCCGTACTTGCCTCGTTCTATACGCCGCCGTAAGGTCGCGGACACATAGGACGAGGCTTGTACATTTACGTATTACTCTTCAGGGAATGCCGGGTTACAATAGAGGCGAACAGCAGTAACAATGCTTGTACACGTCATACACGAAAAACATTTTAACACCCTTATAGGTATATAAAGGGTGCTTGGCTTGTCTCGTGGCCAACACTTTAGGGGTAAGATCGAATCCCGGCCACGGCGGCCGCATTTCGATAGGGGCGAAATGCGAAAACACCCGTGTACTTAGGTGCATGATAAAGAACCCCAGGTGGTCCAAATTTCCGGAGTCTCCGATTACGGCGTGCCTCATAATCAGAACTGGTTTTGGCACGTAAAACCCCATAATTAAATTTTTTTAATAGTTATAGCTCTGTATTCGTGGCCTTGGGATTGCGTGCGCTGCCACCAGCGCACGCAATCTTGGAGGCCATGCTGTATCTTCTCTGTTCAAATTCTGCGCCACAAGACGGCGCCACCAACGCGGCTGTTCACGTCTGCGTGCTCGCTGTAACCCAGTAACTACTGATGGATTATGCCCCCCTCAGCGAGATGAGAAGTAAATGTACCAAGCTGAATGTCCTATAATAGCAAAAGTAACATATTTTGTGCCGACGTCGCGACGCATAATTCGTGCATATATACAAAGAAAACGCACAGGCATTTCTTCGCATCACTGTGCAAGCGTAGACTGTCACCCGTTGACTGGGTGAGAAACTGCGTGAACTGGTACTTCACCACCACCGTGATGCATCGCCAGAAGCGTGTACCATCACCGTGCAAAGTGGCCAACTCACACTCCTCGCGGTTCAGGCCTCTTTCGTGTTGCCCAGTTCATCCACCGTGTAAGAATTGCGGTCTTCTCAATTTTATCTTAAGGTTATCAGGACACAAGACAGATACCGTCCTGGGGCGCGGTGAAAACATTGCATAGTTGAAAACAGCGGTAAAGGTTTGTCTTTTCTGAAAAGGTTATGGCAGATCCAACGAGCGTGCTGGAATCTACGTGTATCCCAGCTAACGTTAACCAAACTGTTCGACGAAAATAAAGATTTAAAAAAAATTCACCGACGATTACAATACTCCCTGATGCGAAATTTGAGCACGGCTCAATACGTGTGTTTAATTGGCAGGCGCGGACAATCCGTCTCGTGCGGCACGGTCCAAACGGAGCTAAGTGTGACTCGACTGCCTCGATATAATCTGGAGATTCGCGAGAGGCAGCGCGTGGGTGACGCGTGGGCGCGATTCACAGAAGCCGCCGCCGACAAACCTCCCAGACGACGCGAGCTACTCTGGGGCCGTATTCTGAAACGTTCCCCTAGGCGAAATTTCTTTTTTCGCTTTCAGGCGTGCGCCGATTGGCTGTTTTAGCAAAATCGGATGAGCTGATTGGGTGGTTGAGCCCGACGTCATTCACTTTTGCTCAACCAGCCAATCAGCGCGCACGCTGATTTCGCCTAGGCGAACGTTTCAGCTAGAATACGGCCCCTGGCGCCATCTCGTAGTTATCGTCGCCGCACTACGCTTTTCTTCTCACCCTTTCCGCCTCATGACTCCACTGCACCCTCCTCTCCGCTTTGCTCGTCGCGCCTCCTCGCTCTCGTCGCTTTTTTCATCCCCCCCCCCCCCCCCCCCCCCTGCGCGCCGCGTTCGCTCGCATCTTTCGCTGTGCTCGTTCGCTCGGTTACAAGTGACGCCTAATGGGCGCTCAAGAACTGCGGTGCAAGATACAATTATAACATATACGCATACGCATCTGCTGTATTCGATCGTCAGAGGTCTGGCGACCGAAACCGTAGGTCCTAAAATCGTATCTTGCAACATGGTTCTTTAATCCTTTGTTTCGTGTAACAGTTTGGCTAACATTAGCTGGCACACCCTATATTATATATATATATATATATATATATATATATATATATATATATATATATATATATTTGCTTCTGCATTGAATCTATTGCGTATTGCTTGTACATGCAACGCTGCTTTCTACTTGCAATATTCTGTACTGTACTTTAGTTTTTGTCGCATTCCGTATTTTATGTTGTATGTAACTTATACCCCTCCTGCTTGGGCCTTCTCAAGGCCTGCAGTAGTTAATAAATAAGTAAATAAATACATTTGAAAATTCGGCTACGCGCGATTAATTCAATGTGTAACCATGCAGACCCAGCGCACAAGTTAGAATCTATGTGAAGCGAAACATACACGTGAGGCTTTTATACCCGCTGTAACACGTGACAGATGCCCAATGAGGTGTATTGGCCATGAATGAACACATGCCCAAAGGCGTATACACAATGGAATTGGCATGCATACACGAATTGGCATGCATGGTCAAAGAATGGGTAGGCCAAACATAATGAATTTAGGAATATCAATTATTCCGTTGAATATCACCTGCTGTTCCACTAACAAGCATGTGTGTTTTATATAACTACGAGACGACACTCTATGTACAAGTTGTTTGCCGTGAGTTATTGCGCTAATATACGTAAAATACGATTGCACTCACTGGCGCTAAGTTGCGGGTCACTTCCGTGCTAAATAAGCCGGCAGTTCAATGCGTCCCATAATGGCGAGATACCCATCCAACCGACGGTCACTGCGATCACCGCCCGTCGCACACTTCCCCGCGCGCCGACGAGCTGTATGAAATCACGTGTCCTAAAGAGACGTTTATTGCGAGATTTTTTTTTTTTTTTCCCGGGAGCTGCAACGAATTTGGCCGGCAGTCCGGCATCTGAAATGATCTGGATACCGTGATCGATTCAGAACAACATGGCTGCCGACCGCCACAATTAGCGGTCACCGTGAGGTGTACAAGAAAACCTATTGCCCGCTTTCGTTCTATATAGCGTCTGTGCGTGGCCTCCGAGGTCACAGCGGCGAAGGTGTGATCTCGCGGGCCGCGGTATCTGTGTATCGGCTATATGATTACAGCTGCCTTTAACTTTTCTCCACCTCATGGTTCATTCACATTTCCCGTGTGGTGAGATCTTTAACTCTCAACGCCTTGGGCAGGACAACTACCTCGATCATTGGCCATTCGCATTTACGAATAGCCTATATATATGTGAACGCCTTTGACTTGCTCAGGTCCCCTGCCTGCGTTCGTGAGCTCACCACGACGTCCCTACCCCATCGGCTATATCTCTATCTCGTCTTTCTATTCCGTCTTAATTTCTCGTCCCCCAAAGTAGGGTAGCCAACCAGACGCATTCGTGGTTAACATCCCTGCCTTCTCTCTTTCTCTTCTCCTCCTGCCTCTCAATTGGTACTTCGACATGGTAGCTATATTGTTTCTGTGCTGTTTCTGCTGTAAGAATAGCAAAAGTAGCGCTGCAATAATAGTTCCTTGTTATAACAATATTAGCAAATGCAATTAACCATAACAGTGGCTTCTGCGCGACATTCTAAATATCTATAGTTATTGGGCAATTTTTTACACGCTACACATTAATTTCAATGTGGATAAGTTCCTGTCAGTCGCATCCCCAGACTGTTCCTCGATCTTATGCCTACAGGTTGAGCACCCTTTCCTTTGTATCTTCCCTCGCTGTAACGTATAAGTTACTGGTTAGCCTCATATAGGCTGTTGCGGAATGGCTTTTCAGTACTTTGTCGAAGGCGTGTATAGTATCGGATGCAATTAATCAGCTGAACGTAATGAACTAATGAACTCAATCAGCTAGTAACTCGAATATTTGTGGGCTAAGTATCAAGTACCTGTATCCTGTTACAACTTCAAAGCACATCTTTGCCCAGCCCTGTGTCCTGTTTCGGTGAGATCGGTAAACATTCTTTGTGTGTGAGCAATAGGGAATATACCAAATAGTGGAAGTAGGCTTTTCCCTACTATTTGGTTTCCCTACAAAATATGGCCGACCTCCCGCGCACTGCGCGAAGGAGGCGAGGGTTGGCTTACAAATAGCGAGGATGTGGTAATTAAGGAAGAGATTGTGGATGGGATAGCGACACCATCTCGTGCGCTCCCGCTTTATTTCCACATCAAGGGCGACAGTCCGCCATCTTGTATGAGTCAAACGATATATATATATATATATATATATATATATATATATATATATATATATATATATAAGGAAGGCAGGAATGTTAACCAGTCAAGAGTCCGGTTGGCTACGCTATACGCGGGGGAAGGGTAAGGAAGACAGAAAGATAAAGAAGAGCACACATAGAGAAATAAAGGGAGATAAAAATAGGTTATATTCAGAATTTCGCATACACCCTCTTATAAGGTCCTGTCGCTGTATCCCGCCATGCGCTTCTCCGTTAATGATTTAAGAAAGAATCGTATACTCATCAGAAGCGGTTCGAAAATACGTCCGCGCAAATTGTCCAACGTATCGGAAAAGCAGCTGTGCAGGGTGGGTGGCCGCCGGGTTTCGCGCATTTTTCGCACCCGCCTTGCCGGGGCCAGCGGGGTTTGCCGATTCCACGCCTGGTGTCTCATTTGACGCCGTAGAATAGGGACATACGTACGTATACCCCTCAGATATCCTGTCGACATTTTCGTTTGAGCTCCTCCTCTCTCGATCCATTTCGAGTGGAGCGATAAAGCGAAACCTCGCTTCGGGGGGTGGTGGCAGTCCCACGAATCTGCAGCAGACAAAAGAACTTGGCGTTAACGGGATAAAATGGCGCCGACTGGTCAGCAGCGGACGCGCGCTCCCTGCGTCCCCATCTGCGTCATGCCAAAAAGGGAACGACCAAGCTGCTCTATGTAGGTCGTGGACGGCTGCTTCAAGCCACGCTGGGACTGAAAGGGTTGCGCATCCGGCCTGCCGGCCGGTCAACAATTTTCGAGTGTCCATTGTGTCGGGGAGAGAGAGTGGGCGCATGCACAAAAGTGCCCATTTGGGAAACCTCCCCCCCCCCCCCCCCCCCCCCCCCTCGCGTATGCGTGCGCGCTCTCACTAATCTGCTTGGCAGCCTGGGCGCATGCGCACTGCAGCGAGACCGGATTAGTGCATCCGCTCGCGTGTTCGAGTCAACAGCCTCTGAGGAACTTTGTTTCTTTTTTTTTTTTTTCGGAACCTGGGGTCCATCGCGTGTGAGCCCGAATCACAGAGTCCAACAATTAGGCACGTTGGAGAACAATCCTCGTGAGACCCGAACACAGCTATGGGACGTAATCGCCCTTCAAGGCGGTTTTTATTGTCCACTGTTGCGTTATTAATTTGAAAAACGTTTTTTTAAAATTTGAATACCACCTTTAGATGCCACGAGCTGCGTCTCCATGTACGTGATATCTCAATCATCTCCTCATGTTTGCTATATGGTAAAAACTGCATTTCATTGCTTAAACGCAGAGATGAATATGGAACTACCGTGAAGTACAATGCCATGCTGCTGTCGCGTCCAGTATTTTCACGCAATCTCAGTGATTTCGAAACACACCTCACCGTTGCTTTCGGCCGTCTGGGACGACACAGAGGTCTAGATCAATCGAGTGTCCAATTTCTCGAAAGCGGATGACAAGAATGTGCGTAAACCACTTCCTTACAGTCACACACGCACTATACTTCATACCCGGAACGAATATCTTGCGTAATCACTTCTGAGTGAATTTCGAAAAAAAAAAAACATTTTTTTTTAAGGCAATGTGCAACATATTGTACAAGGGGTCTTAGGAGGATATGCTATGAACATCACCGGTAAAGAGAAAAGTTAAGCTGAGCTGTATGCGCAAGTTACGCTTCTAGATTGCAAGAAAAGTAGGGGTGTCCAATTAGTGAAACTTCTTAATCGAATCGAATTGAATACGAATACTCGAGAATAGGACCCCCTAATATCGAGTCGAATATTCATTTTCTCATTTCTGAAGCAACATGAAATACGAAGATCGCGCACCATTCACTTGGTAGAAAACGAATCATATTGTCACGAGCCTCGAGAAGTAGTCCTGAAGGTTTAATAAACCTAGAGCAGCTTGCTCTTGGAAGACGCGACCGTCGGGGCTGGCTCCGAGCAGAGAAGGAGCGCGCGGTCTTTGTCTTGGGCTCGACCCACTCTTGCCCTCGACCCACTACCTACAGGTGGCAATATCCCCCCCTTCCGAACAAAAGCATCGCCTCGATGCTAAAAAAAAATAGGCGTAGAAGACAAAGAAGAAGAAGGCAGGCAAAGCGAAAGTACAAAAAAAAAAAAAAATGTAGCCGTCACGCCGGCACAGTCAATGAACGAAGAAGCAAGCTCCCAAAGATAAAGGAAAAGTAGAAACAAAGAAGGGAATGAGAAAAAAAAAACACGAAAACAAACAAAAGTTACGGACGCGCAATGTACGGCTTCATGCGCACAACATGAACTATGTCTGAGGTCGGTTGTCTTTGTGTCCTACCCCGTGTCTGCGATGTTGTGTCCGGAACAACTTCGTATAGTTTACATCACTGACGCGGCGGAGCACTTTATACGGACCGCAATACCGGCTCAGCAGCTTTTCACAGAGGCCACGACGGCAAACGGGGGTCCACACCCAAACTTGGTCCCCGGGGTTGTAGGACACGTCCCTGTGGCGGATGTTGTAGCGTCGTGCGTCTGCCTGCTGCTGCTGCTGCTGCTGGCCGATATGCAGCAGCGCGAGCTGCCGAGCTTCCTCAGCACGCTCTGCAAATTCCTCGGCGTCAGTTGTCAATAGGTCAGCGTCTTGACACGGCAGCATAGCGTCCAGCATCGTCTGGACTTCGCGACTGTAGAGAAGGCGAAAAGGCGTGAAGCGCGTCGTCTCTTGCACGGCGGTGTTATACGCGAAGGTCACGTAAGGCAAGATCCGATCCCATGTTTTGTGTTGAACGTCGATGTACATTGCGAGCATGTCTGTGACCGTCTTATTCAGTCGCTCTGTAAGTCCGTTGGTCTGCGGATGGTACGCGGTCGTCTTGCGATGCCTGGTGTTGCTCAATTCAAAAACTTCGTCCATAAGCTGCGCTGTGAATGCTGTCCCTCTGTCTGTTATTACAGTGGAGGGAGCACCGTGACGCAAGATGATGTGGCGCATGAAGAACTGCGCTACCTCTGAGGCCGTGGCTCGTGGGATCGCCTGCGTCTCAGCATAGCGTGTTAAATAATCAGTCGCGACGATCACCCATTTGTTGCCGTCGGCCGAGAGAGGAAACGGTCCGAGAATGTCCATGCCGACTTTGTCGAAACCGTTGCTTCCTATGGCCGCGAAAATGTCAGCAGTAGACATGCTGTTCGCTTGCCGCTCATATAGGTTCGAGCGATGCAGAAGCATCTTTTCCATGGTCATGGCCTCGGACAAGAACTCCGCGACCGTCTTCGGAGGGCTCCGTACGAGGCCAGCGAAGAGTTGCTCCTTGACCCCGCGCATCAGATGACGTAACTTCTTCTCCTCCGTCATCCTTGGATCCGCTCGTCGGAAGAGGCGCGTCATGTCTTCGACGTACGTGGTCACAGTTTCGTTTGGCAACTGGACGCGGGCCTGAATCGCTCGTTCCGCTCGTTCGTGGCGATCAGCACTGGTGTAGGTCTCCAAGAGCTGCCGACAAAACTCGCGCTACGACGTCAGTTGCTCCTCGCGGTTCTGAAACCACGTACGCGCGCCATCCTCCAGGTAGAAGTAGACGTGTCTGAGTTTTTCCGTTTCGTTCCATTCGTTCACGGAGGCCACGCGCTCGAAGTCGACCATCCAGTCTTCGACGTCTTCGAACACGTGCCATGAAACGTCTTCGGGATCCGTGGGGACTCAAGTGCGTACCGGTTCGACATCGTGCTTCCCGTACCGGTTGGGGCGGTTTGAAGGGAAGCGCTGGTCATACCGGTTGATGTGGTGGGAACTGTAGCGTTGATGACTTCTGGAGACAGTTCCCAGATCCTGCGGCTGGCCCGATGCACGGGAGTGTCGATAGGAACTGGATTCGTAGCGTGGATCCTTGGAGGGGTCTGCAACATCCGTGAAGACGCTTACCCAGCACCTCCGCCAGTTTGACACGAGCCTCGAGAAGTAGTCCTGAAGGTTTAATAAACGTAGAGCAGCTTGCTCTTGGAAGACGCGACCGTCGGGGCTGATGATGATGATGATGATGATGCCTCAATACTTGGCACAACCCACTGAGGGGGATAGGCCACGAACCGGGTGGTATTATGATAGAAATTTGAAATAAATTAATTTATAAATACATAAGTATAAGAATAAAAATAAATGAGTAATTCAAAATGAGAAATAAAGCAATAATAAAAGAATTTAGTAGTGTTTACTAAGTTAGTCAGCCTTGCCTGAATAGGAATAGTAATATGAATTTAATAATAAATTAAATACAGCAAAGGAAATACGTAGATTTTGAATAATAATAATAATAATAATAACATAATTGTGGTTTTATGACTTTACTTTTTGAATTTGCTAAAGCTATAATTTATTGAAGGATAAATAAAGCAATCGCGTAACAATGGGAAAATATTAATAAGGCAATCTTTTTGTGTCACATAAAAAGTTATAAATGGCTCGGCAAACATTCCCGTGGCCATATCCTAACACCGTGGCTCCAAGTGAGAGTAAAACTGAACTGCTTAACGGCAGTCCTAGATTACGAAGTGGGATTTCTAAACATCGTTGTCGATGATTAGAAAACCGCCGACAGGATAGTAAAAAGTGATCAATAGATTCTGGTTCATTGCAGAGGTAGCATAATGGTGATGCCGCCAGACCACATCTGTGCAAGTAAAAATTTAGTTGTGGAATACGGCAACGCAGTCTTGTCAGTGTTACTTCGAATTGCCGGTTGGGACACCACTGTCGATTCCAAGAATAATTTAGATGTATAAAGTCTGTTGATTTTGCTAGTGCGAGGCTTTTCTTGTCTTCAGTCAAAGCAAACTGCCTATATCTGGCTGCAGTGATATACGCAGTTGCCGGCAGCACAGATATCGCCGGACCCTTTAAAGAAGTTCGTGCTAAAGAATCAGCTATTTCATTAAGTTGGATGTCTCGGTGGCCTGGTACCCATACTAAATGAACTAACTTTAAGTGGGGAGGAGCTAATGTATAAAACGTGTTTAAAGCTGTCAAATTTGTAGATGCGTTAAGCGCGCTGCATACAGAAAGTGAATCTGTGACAATAATAACTTTTGTAACATATAGCGGTAACTTTCTCAATGCAAGAATTATTGCCAGAAGTTCGGCCTGAAAAACTGGTGTGTAATCTGGCAGGCGAAGTGAAAAAGACCAATCGAGGGATGGTGAGTATATTCCCACGCCTGCCTTCTCTTCACACGAGGAAGCATCAGTCGCTATTACATTTATTGGGAAATGGGCCAAATAATCTTGCAAAAGGGCATTCAAATATGTTGGTGGCAGCAGTTTTGCGTTATTGGGGAAAATATCCGCAAATTCTATTTTAAAGGACAATTTGGAGCTATCTAACGGAATGATTTCCCTAATGTGAACATTTAAAGGTGCTAATTGTTCCTGCACAAATACAACCTGTGGGGTATGTAACCGAGGCCACGTGATCTCAAAAAATGAATTTGGTTCACTAATAAATATATATTCTGTACGTCTAAGAGGCGACTCATAAGCCCTTAAGTAGGTTTGAACCGTAAGCATGCAGAATCTCGTGTGAAGAGAAGGTAAGCGCGCTTCCTGGTATAACACGTTATTAGCAACGAATTTAGGCAGGCCTAAACATATTCGAAGAGCTTCTCTCTCTAAAAGAGCAAGTGGTCTTATTTTATATTTTGCACCTCCGGAAAACAAAACACATCCAAATTCTATAATCGGTCGTACATACATACGGTAGATCATAATTAATGTGTCACTTCGCATACCAGATCGCCGGTTACTGATTCTACGTAATAAACCTACAGCTCGTGTCCCTTTCGTTGCAATATTTTCTATGTGAGAACGCCAGCTAAGTTTTTCATCATATGTGATACCCAGGTACTTAAGCGACTCTACTTGTGGAATTATTCTCTGATCACATACTAAAGATAAATGTATCGGCCCGGAAAGCGGAAAGACAAGGACTGCACTTTTGTTTACGTTTAAAGACAGGTGAAGAGTGTGAAGCCACGTCTCTAGCATACTGAGGTATGTTTGCAAGGACAGATAAAGGGAATTGATGTCTCTTGCTGTCGCGAAAAATGCGATGTCGTCTGCATAGACATAGAGATGAACTTCCCGGCTCAGTGGAACTGAACTCATCAAAAGGTTAAATAGGACAGGAGACAGAACAGCCCCCTGGGGCACCCCTCTTGTCTGATCGAATTTTGTTGAAGAAACGCCGTTTTGAAAACAATAAAATTTTCTATTTCTTAAAAATGCAAAAATCCATGTCGTTATATATCTCGGAAAATTGTAGGACTGTAATCTGTCCAGTAGCAGTGGGTATTCGACACTGTCATAAGCTTTCGCCACGTCAAGAGTCACTAAAGCACTCAATTCTTTTCTATTTCTAGCAAGTTGGATACGGCTTTCCAAGTCTACATGCGCACACCAAATAGAGAGACCAGGACGGAAACCTATTTGACTTGGGCTCAGTAACGAATTTTTAGATATATGATCGATCATGCGATCATATAGAACTCTTTCAATAAGTTTTACCATATTTGAGGTAAGAGAAATAGGTCGAATATTGTCAAGATTGTAGCCAGCTCCTTGTTTTTTAAGTAGCGGAATTATTTTGGCTGTCCTCCATTCTTGAGGAATCCAAGCATTTTTTAGAGAATAATTCACGGTGTTTAGAAGTTCCTCAGGAGTCATTGCAAACAAAATTTTTAACATGGCATTGGAAATGCCATCAGGACCTGGTGCTGAGGCAGGCAAAGATCTAACGATATTGGAAAGCTCCGACACTGTGACTTCCACAAAGTCATCCGCGATGGGAGGTCTTAATTGTCGATTCGGCAAACGTGATGTTAAGCGTTGAGCTAATCCCTTTCCTATGAATTCTAATGAAGCAGCTGTCTCACGTGGTGAAAGAATTATCGATGTAGTATTCGCTGATGTCGGTATGAACTTTCTATACCGAAGGAATCTGAACAGTGCTTTTTGTTGTTAGGCTTAGAGAGGAATTCATGATGTTTTTTATCATATTCGTCTTTGGCATTCGATACAGTTCTTTTGAATGTGGCAGCTGCAAACTTATAATCACTCCAGTTACTCGGAGACTGATTGTAAAGTAGTTTTTTCCAAGCGGCTTTTCGTCTTCTATAATCCCGCGTGCACTCCGAATTCCACCAAGGAGAGTGAGTACGTTTATCTTTGTTAATATTGAACTGAGATCTTTTATATGAACTTTTTAATACCGCGCAAAGACTCATGGCTTTGATGTCATCCGGCACCGTTATCTGGCAGTTGAGGGTCGCTTTTAATACACTCTGAAATTTCTGGTAATTGACAAAAATTCGCGCCGGAGACTCTAAACAAGTAAGAGGGCACAGAATATCAAATCTAATGGGTAGATGGTCACTGTTTGAGGCAGAGTCGACTGTAGACCAGGAAGTCACGCACATCCCCGCGCTGGCAAATGTTAGATCCAATGCTGATTTATAACGGCCTTGAATAAACGTAACTGTTTTCGTGTTTAAGCAACACAAATTTTGATTAATTGCCCAGTCCGATAATCTTTTTCCACATGAGTCTGTTCGGAAACCCCAAGCCACATGGTGTGAATTAAAGTCTCCCGCTATCACAATTTCTTTCCTACAAGATTTGACAACGTTATTAAGGTATCGAATATCTTGAACACCTGCAGGAAAATATGTATTAACTAAAGAAAACGGAGAACAACCAGGAATAGTTACATCTATTGCTAGTATCTCGCACTCCGTAGACATATACTGATATGATATTGTTGCTTTGTGGCATATTTTATTTGTTATCAGGAAAGCGAGTCCTCCACCTCTGGATGGACGGTCCAATCGAAATAAACGGTAGTTTCTTATGTGGAAATCTTGGCCATGTGATAGCCAAGTCTCCTGCAAAAGAATAATGTCGGGAGAAAATTGAGAACAAAAATATACTAAATCTGTGGCTGCAGAAATAATGGAACGGCAGTTCCACTGTAATACCTTTAAAACACCTATGATGAATTAATGCCTACTGTAGAAATCACTTGCTCTAGTAGACTGTCTTTTAAAAAATCTTTCTTCGAAAGACTGTCTTTACCGTGTTTTGCGGGTTTTGATTTATGGATAGAATTTGAAGAATTGGGGTTAGCGTCGGATTTAGAAATGTTATCTTTAACAATTTTTTTTGGTTTTGGAGTGCGGGACAGAGGTGGATGAATTATCATTAGGTGATCTTGTGCGTTTAAGCGTCGGAAGATCCATTTCTACGTCCTGGTTGTTTTCCGACACTGATCCAGAGAAGCATCCGTTGTCGGTCTGCTGAGTTGAAGTTGATGGTCTTGCATTTTTAGTGCTTTCTGCAATGACTGGCGAGGGATCTATTAGGTGCCCAGCGTTCGATGTAATGGGATTTGTAGGAATCTGCGAGCTAGTGTTAGGGCTCGTTACAGAACTGAAAAGCTGAATCATTTGTGATGTCATCACATGAGCTAGAGTCTCCGATAGGTTTGATGTTAGTCGTTCCATAGCCTTTGAGAGCGCTTTTTCGACAGCTATCGCAATAGCATCGGAAAGGGTCGAGTCTGCAACCATTTGTTGACGGGCTGTCACTCCTGCATATCCCTTAGATCTTCCCTGGACCTCAGCAACAGCATCACGGCGTGAGCAACGTCTCCTTTCAATTACTTCCAGGATTTGAAGTTCCTGTGTTCTCGCAGGACAGTTCGAGTAGTTAGCGGGGTGACCACCACTACAGAGACAGCATTTCTCTTCTTCGGATGAACAATCAGTGAAATTGTGGTTGTCACCGCAATTACGGCAACGTGGCGCAGATCTGCAGCCCCTCACGTTGTGACCGAATCGCCAACAGTTGGCGCATTGTAGAATGTGTGGAGCTAGATCTTCAACCTTATATATAAGGGGCCAGACCTTGATTTCTGTCGGTCGCAATGTACCAGCACATGTGATTATCACTGACTCAGTTGGAGTCTTCTTATTATCAATCACTCGGCTACACCGGTAAACGGAGATGACACCAGCCACCGAAAACATCTCTAAAATCTCTTCAGGGGTTAAACTGACGTCTACACCTCGTACAATGCCTCTAGAGCATGCAAGATGTGGTGGGACGAAACATCTCACCGGATGTGAAGCGAATGTTGGGCAATTGAGCAGTTCCTTGGCACAGTTGTGGTCTGGCGAGCAACATAAAATACCTCCCTTGCCGAACTGGCGGACCTCAGTGATCTGTCGGTAGTGAGTTGACGCCTTCTGCAACTCCACCTGAATCGTCTTCGGGTTTTTCATGTTAATTATACCCCCGTCGGTAGGCACCATGGCCACGGGAACGTTGCCGGTTCCACTGCGGAGAAAAAACTCAAGCGGTAGCTCCTGGGGAGCCACCGAGGCTGACCACGGGGAAGCCCCGAGGCCAGGTGATGAGACAGACATGAAGCAAGGCTGAGTAACTCAAAAACACATAAGAATTCTTCAAACGGAAATAAAAAGAGTAACGTAAGATCAAGGTGAACAAAGAAAATACCACCCGATACTTGACCCAAGCCCCCAAAGCAGGAGATGCTATTACAGGGATCAAACGCAGGAACGTAGGAATCGAACGCCGCTGCTGGAACGAAGGCGGTCCCGCACGTTGCCTGCCGCGCTTGCCTGATTTCGAATCGGGGCTGGCTCCAAGCAGAGAAGGAGCGCGCGGTCTTCATTGTTCTCTTGGGCTCGACCCACTCTTGCTCTCGACCCACTACCTACAGGTGGCAATATACACTGACAAATACATGTAACACCATTCAGAATTAGGCTTCCGGACAACTGAGGAGCTCGTAAATGATAAACAACTACATTGAATCTGGAGCACCGTGGAAATGACAGTAATGGAACACGGGAAACAGCTTGTCGACAGATGCACATAGTACGTACGTTGTCGTGTTCGGCGATGGAGAGAAGTGTGATATCACAGCACCACACAATTGTTTGCAAGGGATGCAAACATTGGGAGACTGCCCCCCCCCCCCCCCCCCCCCCCCCACCAAAAAAAAAAAAAAATGTTGCAAATTCGTACATAGGCTGCGCTGTCTAAGAGCGAGTCGTTCTTATCGAATGACTGGAAATTATTTTCCTGTCGAACCCTTATTTCGAACGAAGGGCAGTGCACACCGGCGAACTCTTCCGAATTATTTCGTAAAATTTACGACTTGAGCTTGTTTTACGATCTTACGAATGTTGCGTCAATTTTCACGAGAAAGATAGATTCCGTTCGCGAAAAGGTAAACAAACAAAAAAGAAAGAAAGAACATACAGGAAGCAAATTGTGGTAGCATCTGTGCCACCATTTTGTGGCAGCACTAGCCAATTCTACCATATACTACAGGGGGTTCTTATTATTAGGAAAAGTTCTTGAAGCTCATGGAATCAGCAACAATAAAAGTCGCTAAAAAATCGCTGCGATCTAAAATTACGTGCGACTTGTCTTTCTAAGGGTAAATCATCGTTATTAAATGTGCGTGTGCATCCCATAAAACGTATGTGCTCAGGGCAAGCTTTATTAAAATACCCGCCACCCCTCTCCCTCCACCCCTCTCCCATGTGTGTATGTGTGTCCCGTTTGATTTTGCGTTGGCAGCAAGTATCGCGAAACAGGAAGAATCGAGCTTTGTCACCGTTATGCCTGATGATGACGGTGATGTTGAGAGCATCGCGTTTGAAACGAGAAGGGTGCACGTCCCAACAAGCTCGCATCATGCATTAAATGCATCGTGATGCATTTAAATTTTTTAATATTTCGATACTCTAAGCTACGTTATCCACTGTAGAAACTTCGCAACACTTTTACATCTAGGGGAGGAGAATTTTTCAGGATGGTCCACAATTATTGCTCTCAATGTGATATTTGTGCAGTTGAATAAATAATACTACCTAATTATGTAATTAGGCGTAATAGAAAAGAAAAATAGCATGACTTGCTCCAAGCGACGGCTAACAACATTATCTTAGTTGTGTCCAGCTACTTGGCACTTACATATTTTTTTTTTCAATTTTGGCTCAAGTTACGTGGGGCATCCAGTATATACATGCATCGCAGTCTAACATATTGCATATCTCGCCTTGATTTTTTTTTTTTTTTTGCCTGAATAAAACTTCGATCTCTTCATTGTGCAGTTTGCGATGCGTGTGTGCATGTTGCATTAGTGGAACGTTGTTGACACTATGTGTGACTAGGTAACGCCTTCGCAGACGCTCTTACATTGTCACTTCCGCACTGTCATTTTTCTTTATTATTGTTAAATGCTCATAAGGGAGATGTTGCCGGCTGCTCCTCGGCTCCGACGTGCATCACAAATATCAACACTGTTGGGATAACAAAGCCAGAGCAACGCAATTACACTGTAACGCAATGCAACTCGTTCTTTTTTCTTCTTTTTCTCTAATCTTTCGCAGGCATTCCCCCTTCCCCGTTACAGGGTAGCCAACCGGTGATATCCTCTGATTGAGCTCCCTGCCTTCGCGCTTTTTTTCCCCTTTCTCTCTCTACCTACGCGTCCGGTTCTATCAATGTCATCCATGATTTTATTTATTATTATTTTTTTTTCAGCCAATGCTCTCAACATCTCTTGCAGATGCGCGACAATGTTGGTGGCGCCATCTTCTGGCATTTTCATTTACTTACTTCAAGTGGTTTTTAAGATTGAAACTAGGTGGCAGCACCAGTCTCGTGCGTGTAAAAGTTTCTCTATGAACATCAGTGGCGCCATCCTTTGAATTTTGCCGCCCTCTCTCTCGTTCACCGGACAAACCAAATGACCGTCTCGTCTGGTTAGAGTGACCTATTACTCTGGGTCACTCTAGTCTGGTTCTCCTGGTACTCTTGTTCGCTCTTTCCGGCGCCTGAAACTACGTGCCTCTTCCTTTCTATTGGACTAGCGCCATCACGTGACAGCGCGCGCTTTTGATTTTTCTTTTCTTTTTTTCTTTTTGCGCGGAAGTTACGCGCGCGCTTTATGAACAGGCTCCATTTTCTGTTGCAGCTACATTCGTACGCGTCGGTGTGCACTGTGTACGGTTCCCCTGTCGTGAGCGCACCGCCCGAAACGGCGCGCTTTCAAAAGCTCCTAAGTCGCAGTGTATAATACACGACATGTTCCAGCGCATGCACTACCCGCCGATGCCATGTCGTTTATGCATCTTTTTATACGCTGTACTGGCGTACTTTATATTTGTATGAAATTACGCGCTGCAGGTTGACAGAGAATAATTCCATTACATTGATAATTCCACACTTGCTTTATGTAAACTTGTGGCCAAGCCGTGAGTAGTAACGAAGCATATTCGGTTGAAATATTTCACTACAGGACCGTCATTAATTTATTTATTTATTTATTTATTTATTTATTTATTTATTTATTTATTTATTTATTTATTTATTTATTTATTTGTTTGTTTGTTTGTTTGTTTGTTTGTTTGTTTGTTTGTTTGTTTGATTGAAGCACTTAACTTATAGCTATGCTAGCGAACACAAGCAAAGAAAATGAATACAGGGTAAGCAAATTAAATATTTTGAAAGTAATTTCCTATGGCGACTAAGAACTCATGCAATGACAAGGAACTAACAATAGCGGACGATGAATAGAACAATGCAATATGAGGCACCAGCTATCATGTAGTCCTCTATAAACAGCCAGTTTGAGAAGAGATTCATACTTTCGCAAAGAATACTTATGCAATAAGAACAAATATCGTCCTCTCCGCCAAACTGGCAACGCAACACAGGATTACCAGTGCGGAGCTGTTTTTTTTTTTAGCTTTTTTTTTATGCGTATTAAATATGAGTGCGCAGCTAGCTACCTTACGAAGGATGACGCATATAAGCGAGCCCACTGAACATGTATAGTGTGGCGGCATTCTGTCGAAAATGAGCATATGGCACATGCATACATAATATTCGGCCACTGCTACAAACAAAAACAAAAAAAAAAGGGGGGGGGGGGGGACGAGTGGTCATAAATTAAACGCGTTTGAGCTCTCGCATAGCTTTTTTTTTTTTTTTTTTTATCGCCATCGTATTACCTGAAGTAAACCGTCGAATGCCGCGGCCCTTGTGCACGAACCTTCATGAGAAAGCTTCGGTGCGCCCCACTCGTTCTTTATATTGCGTTCTATTTTGACGCTTGCATTCAGGTGGTCACACGTTATCCGAGTTTTGTCAACTGCGACGAGTGTGCCGGGACGGTGAAAAGTATAAATTATCGCGCGTACTTAACTGTATGAAACCGAGTATAACATTCGCATGCGCACAGCACACAAAGGAGTCGCGACTCGAAGCCCGGGTGTATACCACGACAGCCTTGCTGGCGGAGCGCTTTTCTTGCACGCGTACAAATGATTTCAAACTGCCCACAACCGCAACCAAACACTAGAACGCGCGCCCGGATACAACTCAAGTGTGCAGTGAAGCTCCGCCCACGCCCTCATAACCGCCAGCCACTGTTCCTCCGCGAGGCTGCGAATAGTTCGTTCTTCAAACTTTCCCTGTTACTTAATTGAGGCGGTAACCACAAAATAAAAATTATCAGTGATAATTTTACATGTTTTCACTCGTTTTAGTGGAACGTACAAACAAGTACGACCACAACCACTCCCCTCTATAATGCTGTAATGGCTCTGAGGGTACGCTTAAAAAAAAAAAAAAGAAAAAAAAAAAAAAACTACAGTCGTATTAAGTACGACGCCCTTTTGAAAAGGTCACATGACGACGTTTTTGTATGCTTCTGTGATTGGCTGGCGGAGTAACACAACTACGCGTGGTCCGAGTGCCTTTGTTGCCAACTGCTGTTTTCTTTTTTCTTTTTTTTTTTTAAAGTTGTATCCTACTGTAGCATGCCATGGCTTCTTTGAAGCAATGTTTAGACCAGCTGTCACGACTTCAATGGAAGCTGAAAAGGTTTTAGAATTGGAAGATTTAGGGTGGTTTGGAAAGCTGACACAGTATAGTTCCAACTCCTGCAGTCATTTTCTCGATTATGCGCGTATAGCAGCGCTGCAATCACCGCGTTTAAATTTTCGTTGAAGCTCCGCCCCCCTCGCTCGCCGGGCGTAGCGGCGAAAGAGCGGGCGCGAGGATGACGTCAATACAGGGGGTCACGTGATCGCTCTATTCGAATCACGCACCTCGCCGATACCTAAGTTGACGTCACGATCGTCACGCCATCAGAGCCCGTTAACCGACCCGCGGAGTCTCCCGGAGACCCTGCGGCTTGTTTTTGCTAAATTAAAGCGGATAGCGGTGACTCCTGGCCTGTTAAACTAGGATTTTCGTATTCAGGGGATGAAAAACTATAATAATTTGGTGAAAGTTCACTTTTTCTTGAAAAGTGTTTCAGTTGCCTTTTAAGGAAAGCTACAGAGAAGTTAAACTAATGTACACCGATAAAGCATTGTTTCATAACTCTATTTTTTGTGTTAATTTCGCCAACTAGGTTGATCATTAGAAGAGGTGATGAAGGTCCAAGTTTCGTTTCTTGAATTTCGTGCCGTCACGGATATCAAACCAAATCGAACTTGATTCCAACATTCGGTGTATTGAGGGCCCTGATCAAGAAAAGCCGCTAGAAGGGCTTTTTTTTTATATCGAAGTATATACTCGTATGTCAGTCGGTGAAGTTTGCCCTTTTAGAATATAACGCAGTGGTTCTTTTACCACAAAAATAATGAACAAGGTCCGAGCCGTCGATGTTCATGACGTCATAATGCCTCAAGGCAGCGCCGTCGCTCGTGTTTCGTTCGTGGGTTCTTTTCCTGGCTTATTTGTACACTCCTGTCACGGTAAATGTGTCTGTTTTCTTTCTTTTTTATTTTTTTGCAAAGGGTAATTTGATAATACGGTCGAAGTATTTTTTTTTTCTCTTTAATGTTTTGGGATCAAGGATAGTCCAGTGCATGGGATATTGTTTGCCGTTAGCAAAACAGCAAAAGAGGTGAAGCAGTCCTGCAGCAACAGTAGTTAGGGGAAACAAAGTGCTATAGATTTGCGGTGGTAGTACTGTACGGGTACACGGTTTTGCGCGTAGTCTATAGGGAATGTAGGGAAAACGAAAAGGTTCTAAGTTGACGTTGCTCTTTTTCTTCTCCGCACCAAGTTGAAGGCGTATGCCCCCCTGTTCGAATAGACCTACTAACATGCCATAAAGCACACGTGTTTCAGTGTGAACCAGAGTACAGTTTTCGCGAACATTGAGCATTTCGTTCAATGACCCCCTCACACACACA